>NC_138369.1:5437677-5495827 GCF_054177405.1 Leptonychotes weddellii | reverse complement strand
CATCTAGCCCTTTCTTAACTCTTACCCATTATAACAGTCCTTTACTCCTTTCTGCAGGTTATAACCATCAGTACTGGACACCTACCACCAAGAGTGAGTATTCAAGACTGTGAAATTTCAATGCCCACTGAACCCTTATTCCTCAAAGCACATTCTTCTGGAGATAAGCTGCCAATTCTCCCTCCCTAAGTGTCCAGCCACAGACTCAGAGGAGTCCCCTACTCACCCAGGGTCTTGCTCTGAGTCCAAACAGAAGCCCAAATTCTAATGAACAGCTTCTGTCCCACATTCCTTCAGGATGAGACTTAATAATTTTTCCCATGTTCTTTTTTCTCAGCTCCAGTGACTTCTACATTCTCTCCAGAATCTTCCACAACTCTGTCCCCCATCCTCAGCTCTACAGGTAGGAGTCTGCTCTCTGGGACCTGTGAAATTTCAACTCCACATGGTCTGGTTGCCATCAACCACCTGGCCTCAGCCTATCCTACTCACTCTCTCCTTCGCTCTCTAAGCTTTGGCCACATCAGACACTTGTCTGTTCCTGTAGGGTCCTAACCTCTGTCTGGCCTTTATACTAGCTCTTCCAGGAGGTCAGCTGCACCTGGCACCTTATTGCCTTTCAAGTCTCAGCTCAACCATCACCTTCCTTGAAAGACCCTCCTAGACCACGTTATAGGAAGTAGCACATCTGAATACACACCTAGCCCACAGGTTTTCTCTATCCACCACCGTGAGTATTGTCTCATGGAATTTACTACTATTGGCTTTATTCAGTCTTTATGTATTTGTCACCTTGAAGCTGAGTAACTAGTCTTCACTCACTTTATATTTATTGATTGGATGAATGTAGCCATCTTGTATATGTCCACATTCGTGAATTTTATTTGAACATCCAGAAAATCATGCAGGATCTCAGTCATGAACTTGGTTCTTCCTCTGTCTCTTCATCTTGCCCAGATGAAGGCTCTTGAATCTCCAGGAACCTGATACAGGGGCTTGATTTATGTCAGGAAACCTGTCTTACTCCAACTCTTAACATTTATTTTAAAAACTGGGTCTGTGGGTATTTTTCAAGTTTACGCCATGACCCAGGCTGGGCGTTCCTGACCTTTAATGTTGCCATGGGAGTCTGGAGTTGTAGGATACAAGCTGGTGTCCTGTAATTTGAATTCTGCCTTCTGGCATTCTGTGTTTCATGGGTCAAGACACTGCAAACTTTTTACAAGCTTTAGACAGAATGCGCACTCTCCATGTCCTTATAGCTCCACCCTGATCAACTCAGCCAATCTGTAACAGACCTAACTCCTACAAGCTTGTAAATATGTGACCTGTGCCATAGACCAAGTTTTCCCACGATTGATGACGTCATTTTTCTATAGATGCATTCAAGATTTCTTCTTCATCTTTGGTTTTCAGAAGTTTGAGTATGATGTATCTGAGCATGGTTTTCTTTCAGCTTATACTGTTTGGGATTTTCGAAGCTTCCTAGCTCTGAAAATGTATGTTTTCAAGAAATTTGGGAAAGTTATAGCTATTTCATTTTTTTCCCAGTTATCCAGTACCATTTACTTAGAAAATGTCTTTCTCCATTAAATTGTACAGGCACTCTCATTGAAAATCAATTCATCATAAGTGTGAGGATTCGTTTCTAGACTTTCGGTTATACCCCCTTGATCTACATGTCTATCCTCATCTAGTATCTTACTGTCTTGATTACTGTAGCTTTGTCTACTGTAATTTTCTTTTTGCATATGTGTTTTTATTTAAATTCCAGTTAGTTAACATACAGTGTTACATTAGTTTCAGGTGTGCAATGTAGGGATTCAACATTTCCATACATCACCTGGTGCTCATCACAACAGCTGGGGAGAGGATGGAGGGGTTTTGAAATCAAGTCTGACTCACTAGTGTGAGTCAGGTAATCATAGCACCCACAGCTCTATACATGGTCTCTTTATTAAAGGTCATGAGTTACAGGGTGGGTGGGGTAGGTTGAGTAGGTGACAGGAAGCCTCCTATAAGAACTGACGTTTGACTCCTATTAAAAAAAGAATGTTTCTTCTGTGTTGCATGGGATTGAATTGATTTTTTTTCCTTTTCTTTTCCCCCTAATCCATGAGATGGTTCTAATCCTGTTACTTTTAACCTCTCAAGTGGAGGCTATCAGGGCCCGTCTGGAGCATCACCAGGGCCCAAGACCTCAACCCCTGGCACCTACCCTGCCCCATATCCAGATTCAAGAGCCCCATAACCTGCCTTTTGATCTAACTGCTGCATTAAACAATTTTTATGCATAACATAGAATTTACCATTTTAACCACTGTTAAGTGTACAATTTAGTGGCATTAACTATATTCCCAATGTCATGCCACCAACACCACTGTCCATTCTCAGGACTTCTTCATCATCCCAAACAGAAACTCTGTTCCCATTGAACACTAACTCCCTATAACCCCTACCCCCAGCCCCTGGTTGCCTCTACTCTACTTTGTTTCCACAAATTTGCCTATTTTAGGTACCCCATGTAAGTGAAACTATACAATATTTGTCCTTTTGTGTTTGGTTTATTTCACTTACTATAATATTTTCACGGTTCATCTGTAAGGTAGCAGCTGTCAGAGTTTCCCTCATGTTTATGGCTGAATATTATTCCACTGTATGTATATGCCACCTTTTGTTTATCCATTCATCTGATGATGGGCTCGGGTTGTTTCCACCTTTTGGCTATTGTGAAGGATGCTGCTGTGAACATTTTGTGTTCAAGGATCTGAGTCCCTGTTTTCAGTTCTTTTGGGTCTATACTTAGGAGCAAAATTGCTAGATCATATGGTAATCCCATATTTAACTTTTTGAGGAACCACCAAACTATTTTCTGTAGCAGCTTCACTAGCATTCCCACCAGCAATGCACGAGGATTCCAATTTCTGCACATCTTTGCCAACACTTACTTTTCTTTCTTTCTTTTCTTTCTTTCTTTCTTTCTTTCTTTCTTTCTTTCTTTCTTTCTTTCCTTTCTTTCTTTCTTTCTTTCTTTCTTTCTTTCTTTCTTTCTCTCTCTCTCTCTCTCTCTCTCTCTCTCTCTCTTTCTTTCTTTCTTTTCTTCCTCTTTCTATAATAGCCTAATAGCTATCCTAATAGATGTGCATGTTACTGTATTTAATAGCATCTGGCTTTGCTCTTTATCTGGAATCTGTCTTTGGTCCTAAGGCAGCTAGCCTATGTGCCTGCTCTGAACCCCTGCTTCCTGAGATCTGGACCCTCCATCTCCATCCCCAGAAGTTGTCTTAGAGGCCAGCCCAGGCCTGACTCAGGCATGGCCTCCTTTTTCCTTCCCCTGCTACAGCAGTGGTCCCTTTCCTGGTGCCGTTCACCCTCAACTTCACCATAACCAACCTGCACTACGAACAGGACATGCAGCGTCCAGGCTCTTGGAAATTCACCTCCATGGAGAGGATCCTGCAGGGTCTGGTGAGAGCCCCGTCCACCGGTGCCAGCCCCGCCCACCTCACTTCTGCCCCTGCCCATATCACCTCTGCCCCATTCACTTCACCAATACCCCAGCTCCCCCTGGCCTCCCTCAGGGCTTCCTTCTCACCTCCCCTCTCCTTTCTCATAGCTCAAACCCCTGTTCAAGAACAGCAGTCTGGGATTCCTCTATTCAGGCTGCAGACTAGCCTCGCTCAGGTGAGACTGTCCCCAAGAACACAGTCCAACAGGTGTATGGGACCCTCATCTACGGGCTCCCTGACTTTGTCCATCCTTGGGACAGCTACCACCACGGATACTGCCCATCATTATCACCAATAACAACCCCAGCAGCTAGCAATTCCTAAGATCCGAGGCGATGTGCTCGTACCTTACATTTCATCCTATCAGCCCTCATGACAGCCTCAAGAAGCAGGAACCGAAGGTGCGACAGGCTCAGAGGGATTGAGTAGCTTGTGCAGATCACAGAGCAACCCTGCATCGTGGGTTCTAGAGCCAAACTCCTAGCTCTCAAGCAGCGCTGCCTCCTCTGCCTCATTATGAGCTTGCAGCATGTGGAAATTACCGATCTGGCAACCTCTAAGAGGGAAGAACCTAAGAGGGAAGGAAAGCAGGCACACTGTTACACAGAGAATCCTAGATGGGTCAGACTCATGGAAGGAGGCCTGACCTGCCCTGGGATGGCTCAGGGTTGGGTTCATCTGTAAGGTAGCAGCTGTCAGAGTTTGGGTGCATCCCTTGGGTGCAGCTGGGGGGTTGGGGGCAGGTCGTTGACACTGCTCCACACCTGGCATTCTCACCTCCCACATCTTTCAGAATCTCTAGGTCTGGTTCTCCTCACATTCCCGTTTTATCACAGGCATCTACCTCCAGCTCCCCTTCCTTCTGGAAGAAGAGCCGTTGTAGGAGCTTCGTGGCTAAGAGCCTCAGGGAAGCCAGAGCAGAGTTCAAATACTAGCTCTACCATTTACTGAGATCCTGGGCAGGTGCCTGAACCTTGCTGTGCCCTGTGACTCCATGTGTTATATATGATATATTAGGCCCATACATAATATATGTACACTAAGATATATGTGTATATGGAGAGAGAGATTTGACCCTTGGATAGTGTGGGTTTGAACTGCATGGGTCCACGTATACATGGATTTTGTTTTGCTCAACACAGTACAGTGCTCTAAATGTATTTTCTCTTATGATTCTCTTAAAATCTTTTCTCTAGATTAGTTTATTGTAAGAATGCAGTATATAATGCCTATGCCATAAAAAATATGTTAATTGACTGTGTTATCAGTAAGGCTTCTGGTCAACAACAGTCTATTAGTAGTTAAGTTTTGGGGGAGTCAAAAGTTATATGCAGATTTTCAACTGTGTTGGCCGTCAGTACCCCCAACCTCCATGTTGTT
Source organism: Leptonychotes weddellii (assembly GCF_054177405.1). Lineage (NCBI taxonomy): Eukaryota > Metazoa > Chordata > Mammalia > Carnivora > Phocidae > Leptonychotes > Leptonychotes weddellii. The sequence goes on along the minus strand of NC_138369.1, from coordinate 5,490,938 downwards.
CAAAAGTCAACTCTGTATATACAAATATGCACGCACATAGAGAGAGAGAGAGAGAGAGGAAAAGAATAGGTATAATTCTGTAGTGTATCTATCTATTCCTAATATATTTTATTATACCTATATATATAATATATATAACTATAATATATATACCTATATATAATATGTATATTATATATAGGTATAATAAGTATAATATATAATCATACCTATACTTTATACATAGATCTATGTTACATATATGTTCTATATAGACATAATAGGTATAATATGTTATATATAGGTATAATATCTAATATATATGATGTATATAGGTATAATTCCTAATATATTATATAATATATATATTACCTAAGTATAGATAATATGAGATATAGGTATAATATATAATTATACCTGTACTTGATATACAGGTTTATGTTATATATATTATATATAGGTATAATAAGTATATTATGTATAGGTATAATATCTTTTATATATAGTATATATAGATATAATCCTTAATATATATGATCTATTATATATATTTAGTATAGATACAAAAGGTATAACATATAATACAATAATAAATAAAAGATAAAATAAATATGTAACAAACATATATCATACACTTACATGTTAAATAGATCATTATATTATATTTATATTATGTATAATTGCATTGCATATGATAGATAGTGTGATGGGTATAATAACAACTGTGGGAGTTGAGCAATACAGCCCACAGGGATGCTCTGAGGGTTAAGTGATATGATCATGAGTACAAAGTGCTGGGCCCGCTTCATACTCAGAATTTAACAAGAGGTGATTGTTATTATAAGAGACATCCTATCCATGGCCCTGGAGTGTGGGAGCAGCTTTCTATCCATATCTCTCAGTAGTATATGGCTGGGTGGGCAGGTAGGTGGGTCAGTGTCCTGAGGCTGGAGGTGATGCTGAAACATGGACAGGTCACACTTTCAGACAGACCCACCCAAAGGGCATGTGTGCCTCTCTGGCCATTTAGTCTCTTGAGTCTTTAGAAATGCCCCAGCCCTGCATCCAGACTGAGTGACGTTAGCTTTTTGATCTCACTATTTGAAAACCCCAACTCTCTGCAGGAAAATGTCACCAAACCATGCTGTGGTCACTGTTCTGGGGCCATCGCCACCCATTGCAGCATGACCCCAGGCACCTTGTTGTGCCCATCAAGACCTGTGACAGGATGTGGCTGTTGTGGCTTCAGCTGGCACCTTCCAGGATTGCTCACCCCATCAACAGTACCCTCTGTGTACCTGCCACACACATGGGGCTTTCAGAGGCTATCCTCCCAGGCACGCAGGAGGCTTCAGGCCTTGATGGAGGGCATCCCTCTGATGGCGGCGGCTTGTGTTAACTAGGGTTTCCCAAGTTTCTGCCTTAGAGGCTGGCAAGGAGAGAGAGGGAAGGACCAACAGAGAGAGGGAGAGAGTTAGACTATGTGGTGATTCTTACCCAGGCCTGAGAAGGATGGGACAGCCACCAGAGTGGATGCCATGTGCGTGCATCGCCCCGACCCTGAAGGCCCTGGACTGGACAGAGAGCAGCTGTATTGGGAGCTGAGCCAGCTGACCCATGGCATTGCCCTGCTGGGCCACTACACCCTGGACAGGAACAGTCTCTGTGTCAATGGTGAGCAACTGTGATGTGGTCAGAGTCTTCTCCCCCTCACCGCGCAGCCTCCGCCCTCTGGCTTGAGAATGCGTGCCCCGTCCAGCCCCTAGGGGCTTGGCCCTGTGCACTGGATGTGCTGATTCATGGTCTCCTCTTCATCTTGGACTGACTTCACCCTCAGAGCCTTCCTTCCTAATGGGTGCTGTTGGAGAACCCCCTCCACTGCACCAGTGTAGCCCTGCCTCCTGTTTGGTCCTCCGCCTCTCCCTAACCCTTACCCACAATGTTCCCTCCCGCTCCCTACAGGTTTCACCCATCAGAGCTCTGCACCCATCACCAACAGTGAGTATTCAACTATGACCCAGGGCCCCTCAACACACAGGGCGGACAAAGCGCTGATGCCTCCTCATGCCTGCTTATGTCGTCTCCAGGAGGGATGGATCTCCTGGAGGCCACAAGTTATTTACTCTCTTCTCTGCCCCAGTTCCAGAGGGAATCTCAGCTCAAATCCCATATACAGCAAGCCTAATAAATAGTCTGTCTTGTTGGCATTTCTGCTATGTGATTGTCTTTCTGCTTTCACTGATGAGAGCTTTTCCTCAGCTCCAGGGACCTCCACAGTGCACCTGGGAACCACTGGGATTCCATCCTCCTTCCCCAGCTCCAGCCCCACAGGTAAGTACCAGTCAATGGCACATCTGTTCGAGGGGGCCTGATGAGTGTAAACACATTTGACATTATTCACTCAAGTGAAGATGGAAAGTTGTAGTAAATCTAGTGATGATGAGTCAGTCAACAACCTTTATTGAGCACCTACTTTGTGCCAGGCCCTGGGGAATATAGCAGGGAACACAAAACAAAAAAAATCATTGCCTTCATAAAGCTTATATTCTTATGATAATGATGATGATGGTGATGTTGATGATGATGATGATGGTAATGGTGATAATGATGATGGTGATGGTGATGATGGTGGTGGTGATGGTGACAATGATGGTGATGGTGACAATGGTGATGGTAATGGTGATGGTGGTGATGATGATGATGGTGGTGATGGTGATGATGATGGTGATGGTGGTGATGGTGATGATGGTGGTGGTGGTGACGGTGGTGGTGGTGGTGGTGATGATGGCGGTGGTGATGGTGACAATGATGGTGATGATGGTGATGGTGACAATGGTGATGGTAATGGTGGTGGTGGTGATGATGGTGATGATGGTAATGGTGGTGGTAGTGATGATGGTGATGGTGGTGATGGTGGTGATGGTGATGATGCTGATGGTGGTGATGGTGGTGATGGTGGTGGTGATGGTGACAATGATGGTGATGGTGACAATGGTGATGGTAATGGTGGTGGTAGTGATGATGGTGATGGTGGTGATGATGATGATGGTGGTGATGGTGATGATGATGGTGATGGTGGTGATGGTGGTGATGATGGCGGTGGTGATGGTGACAATGATGGTGATGATGGTGATGGTGATGATGGTGGTGGTGGTGACGGTGGTGGTGATGGTGACGATGATGATGATGGTGATAATGGTGATGGTAATGGTGATGGTGGTGATGATGATGATGGTGGTGGTGGTGATGATGATGGTGACGGTGGTGATGGTGGTGACGACGATGATGATGGTGATAATGGTGATGGTAATGGTGATGGTGGTGGTGGTGGTGATGGTGGTGATGGTGACGATGATGGTGATGGTGATGGTGCTGGTGATGGTGATGATGGTGGTGATGATGGCGGTGGTGATGGTGACAATGATGGTGATGATGGTGATGGTGATGATGGTGGTGGTGGTGATGGTGGTGGTGGTGACGGTGGTGGTGATGGTGATGGTGGTGGTGGTGATGGTGACGGTGATGGTGATGATGGTGATGGTAATGGTGATGGTGGTGGTGATGATGATGGTGGTAGTGATGGTGATGATGGTGGTGGTGGTGACGGTGGTGGTGATGGTGACAGTGATGGTGATGGTGATGATGGTGGTGATGATGATGCTGATGGTGGTGATGGTGACGACGATGATGATGGTGATAATGGTGATGGTAATGGTGATGGTGGTGATGGTGGTGGTGGTGATGATGATGATGGTGATGATGGAGGTGATGACAATGATAATGGTGATGATGATGATGGTGATGTTAGGTCATTTATGCATGGAAGTGTAAATCCACAGGAAGTATGTGGATTTTTCTCAGGATAAGAAGGAATGAAATACACTTTCTTGTAATGTGTGGAAATGCTCCCTTCTTGTCCTTGTTCAAATCTTTAAGGACTGTCAGATTCTGTCTAGGACAAACATATGACATCTGTGCCATCACTCCCCAAGCCTTCATCCATGGCAGACATCACTAAATGGTAACAGCCTCCACTTTCTGAGTTCAAAACAACTCCAGAATCCTTACCAACAAAATACCCTAGGCAGTCGCTCCCAATTCAGTTGAAGTTGCCACGGGATTGTGGGACGGAATTCAAGGAAATTAGGTTCCTTGATGTGTGGAAGGCTCTTTGGTTTTCCTGGAAGGCATTCGTGAGTTGGAAGACTCTGCTCAAGCTCAGCTGGCTCATGACTGAGAACAGGCTTGATCCAAGCCTCTTCACACCTCCTCCTGACCAGTGTCCAGGAAAAGTTAGCAGCAAGTTTGGCCTGCACCTTTGGTTTTTCCTGCAGGAGGAGATGTACATTCACAGCTCTTCTGGGGATTCATTGAGGGATCAGACACTTGGAGAAGGGGGTGCGCAGGTGGCAGAGGGAGAGTCTGCAGATGGCCTGATAGAGAAATTCCTCCCTGGGTTTCAGTGGCATTTTCTGGAGTTTGTCTACTGGGTCTGCTTACATAAACAGAGTCATAGACACCCAAAAAACTCCAGATTCTTGCCATTTCCTCCCTCCCCCCATCCTTACAACTCTTAATACTTTCTCTTCCTGTCCTTCTGCAGGTTACACGCATCAGGTCCTGACCTCCACCCCCAGCAGTGAGTAGTAATTTGGGCCCTAACGTTGCTCTGCCTTGGGGCCCATCTCTCCTCCTCACTATGTCTACCCCATGTCCCCAGGGACACAAGGGGCCTGGAAAGCTCCAGTCTTTCCCCACCTTCACTCCTGGGATCAGAAAAGACAAGCCTGGCACAGGCCTGAGGAGTGTCTCATGGACCAGTGATGGGCCCCGTTTGGCTGGGGAGGCCCTCCCTCCTGCCATATTGGCCTCACTGTGTTTTCTTCTCTGTTGCACCAGCCTCTACCATCTCCCCAGCAACCTCAGCGACCCCCATCCCTACCTCCACAGGTAAGAGATTCCTCTCTGCCATTCCTCCCCTGCAAATGTCTTGTGCACTTGGCCAGTGGGAGGTATCACATGGAGCACCATGCCCATTCATTCATTCATTCACTCAAGAAGCATTCAGTTAGCCCTTAATGGATGAAAGGCCCTGGTAATGCAGCAGTGAACAGAACAGAAAGGGCCCTAGTCTTTGATGGGCTTTCAGCAAGAAAGAGAATAAGGACTCGAGTGTACAAATAAGTATTGAATTACAATCAGCATGGTTGTGGGGTGAGTTCTGCAGGTGTGTGTGGGGGTTGCTCTCTCTCTCGAGTACTTGGTTTTCATTTCCAAGAAAGAAGGGAGCAGTATGAGCTACATGTGTACCTGAAAATGCCCTCGTATAGGTCCTGGTTAGGGATTTGGGCAGACTCTAGTTGGGCCAAGGGCTAACTTGCCATTCTTGGCATCTCAGTGGCCCAAGATAAATTTTGATACCACCTACTGACCCTGATAAGGGTCCTGGATGACCCATCATTACTAACACTGTCTTACTTGAGTCTCTAGTTACTCACCAGCTAGGACCTTCTGAAGGTGTTCTGACTACTGACCACTCAGGCCAGAGTGAGCAGGTCACTGTATGGACCTGCCCTTGGTGTTAAGGTGGATGGGTTAGGAGCACAGACTGCGACCACAATGCCCAGGTTTGAACTATGCTCTGCCATTTATAGATTGTGTGACTGCAGGCAAATTATTTAACCATCCTTGGGCTCAGTTTTTACATCTGTAAAATGGGGATAAGAATACTATCTCCCTCTGAAGGGTTTGCCTCAAGGCTTAAATGGGTTAAAATTTAAGTGAAGCACTTAAAACAGGGCCTGACCCATACAAATGCAATGTGTTTCTTCAAATAAATCTTTAAAAATCAATAAATAATTGGATCTCACAGAAATAATTTGCATTAAAAAAAAAAAACCTTGAGGAAAAGTGGATGTCTGTCTGGAATTTTAGCCAACTGGAGGGTCAAAATGTTTGCTTTCTGTGTGATGATGCATTTACCTCCATAGTGTAATTTTCCACACTTATCCCCAGAGTCCCTCACTTAATGCTACTGTCTGGGATCTCCTTCCTATTGAAACTGCCCATCTTGGAGGAAGCCCCTCCCCAGTGCTTGAAGAGACCAATGTGGGATGACCCACACTTAGTACTCACTGGCATCTCCCTCCCGCCCCCCACTGCAGCCACTGGTCCTGCCCTGGTGCTGTTTACTCTCAACTTCACCATCACTAACCTGCACCACCAGGAGGCTATGAGTCACCCTGGTTCCTGGAGGTTCAACAGCACCCAGAGAAACCTACAGCGCCTGGTGAGAGCCCCACCCTCAGCACTCCTGCCTCGCCCACCAATGCAGGCACTACCTACCTGTTCTCTGCCATGCCCACAGAGAGCCCACCTACCTCACCTGTGCCTTCCCCCATGCAAGTCCCGCCTACTAGTGCCAGCCCCACCCATCTCATTTCTACCCTGTTCTCCACCCCTCAGACTTTCTACTCACTTCCCTCTCCTTTACAGCTAGGACCCTTGTTCAAGAACACCAGTGTGGGCCCCCTGTACTCAGGCTGCAGACTGACCTTGCTCAGGTGAGTCCTTGCAATCCACGGCCAGGGCCGCCTCAAGGGCTCCCAGACCCCAGGTGTTCCCTCTGCTTCCTTCCTGCCTTCTCTGTCCATGTCCTCAGCAGAAGTGGAATTCAGGAGGCACTGGCTCTTCTGATTGTAACCACCCCCCACCCCGCCAACTGTCCCCAGATTCTGCAGAGCCCCTCAGCAGGATGGAGACCCTAGTCTGGTTATCCTTCTGAATTCCCTCCTGTCTCCCTTTGACCAAAGAGGGCATTTCCTTTAGGTTTTCAGGGATGGAACTCTTAAGACAAGCATGCCTTTTCCACTTGCTTTAATCCAAAATTCTAGCTCTTCACCTGTCTCAAGTAGGAGCTCTCCTGTCCCCATGCCAGGAGCTTGCAGGTTTCAGACTTGCAATTTAATACAAATCCTCCTACCCATTGACTGTGTGCACAGCCCCAGGCTGGCCAGAGGTGGGTGTCATCCTTCTCACTTGCCCTGGCCCCTTCCTGTCCTGCCCTAGGGGTCCCTGGAGCCCTGCCTGGGGACTCCAACTTTTGTTACCCCTACCCACCCACCCCCAGGCCTGAGAAGGATGGGGCAGCCACTGGAGTGGATGCCATCTGCACCCACCGCCCTGACCCTGTGGGCCCTGGGCTGGACAGAGAGCAGCTGTACCAGGAGTTGAGCCAGCTGACCAATGGCATCACCAGGCTGGGTCCCTACACCCTGTACCCAGACAGTCTCTACATCAATGGTGAGGATTGCCATCTGCATCCACATTTCAACAGGCCCCACGTCTTCCTCTCCATCCCTCCCTTTCACTCATCACTCATCCTTCTCACCTGTTCTCCCTCTACCTGTGCAGGTTACACCCGCCAGACCTGGGCCACCACCCCCAGCAGTAAGTATTCAGAGGCTTCAGAAGTCTCTGAAACCCCATGACTCCCTCTGCAACCTTAGAATGGAAGCGGCCAGGAGCCCACTGCCTGCCCTCTGCACCCCTGCTCCACCCCCAGCCTCAGGGGAACGGGGACCTATACCCATTAAAGCTCCAGATGTAGGCGCTGGTCCCTGGCATCTGCAGGATGATGAGGTCCCCACCCCAAGCACTGGTTTGCTCCCAGCTTCTGGGATGACAGAGGGTACCTCAATGATGAGGGTCGTGTTGGGCTGTGGGTCTCCTCCGCACGGAGGGGGCTCTGCTGCATCAGGATTCTGTATGAGTTCAGACCTCCATCGGGGGTTCACATTTCCAAGTGCTTTGAGCAGGTCCTTTGTCTGTCTGGAGATGGTGGGGGGGGGGCGGCAAGTAGACTTTGATCCCTTCCAGTGCTTAATCGTCTTCCTTTTAAAGAATCCCAGCTGTGATGGTCCAGTGCCATCTCTCCAGCAGCCGAGTTGCCTCTTCATTGAGGACCTCTCCCTTCCCCTCCTCACTGTCGCTCCCTCTCTTTGCAGGTTACACCTATCCAGCTTCAGCCACCACCCCCAACAGTGAGTATTTCAGACCTCTGTGTGCCCGGGACCGCCACCTTTTCCCTAAAGATAGGAGCTGCTCAACCAGCCAGGCCTTCCCTCCCGTTCCCCCCTTCTGGATGGGAAGGAGTCCAGAGGATGTGCATGGAAGTGTGGGCTGAGCTGGAGGTGACAGGAGCCACGCCTCCCCACAACACAACCGGGGACAATGCTCTGACTCCAGGCTACATGGGGCATAGAGACAGGCACACAGTTTAAAACTAGAGCTGCCTCCACCGCCATCATTCCCTTACAGGTGTAACACTTTTGATTTCATCCCTTGCATTCTTTTCCCTCTCCTACTGTGACCTCTGCATCCTTCCCCATGTCCTCTCTGGCTCCATCCCTCAAGCCTGCAAGTAGGAAGGTCCTACCGGTACCAAAATCATTTCTACAAAATCATTCATTCAAGATCACTTCTTCCCTCGTTATTGCTTACTTAGCTTCCCCAAGGAAAATCATGCATTTCTGTGGGTTTCAGGGACCATCTAGCTGCTCAGGGTCCAGCTGTTCAGAATCCTAATCCTGAGTCTAGCCCACTCCACACAGCAGCTCTTGGCCCTTGGTCCACCCACCTCCTTGACATCACCCAACCCCTTGGTCTCTGACCCTGAAGTCACCATCTTCTCCCAAACTCGCTCCTTTCCCTTATCACCAAAGGCAAGGACACAGGTGCCAAACTTGACCCTCCCTCTCACTCACCTCCCACATAATCCATCACCAAATCATTTCTTCTCCCTTCATAATATCTTGTAAGTCCTTTCTCTGTCTCTGTGTCATTCAGCCTTTATTCAGGCCACTGGCATTTTTTGCTAGGACTCGTGCAGTAGCCTCTACTCTGGTCTCCTACAGTCCTCTGCACAGCAGCCGCCAACAGCCCTCCCAGTGTACCTCTGTTCACATAATTCCTGTCTTGTTGGCACTCTTTGGATGACTCCACCTTATCTACAAGTCATGTCCAAACCCCTGAGCCGTATAGTTACTGCCCCCCTTTCAGGGCTCAGAGGGCCCCTCCAGTCTCATGTCTATACTTCCACAGGGCGATAATGAAAACATTCAAGTCCCTTGAGTGCAACTGCTCTGTCCTCCTGTCAGGCTCATACCCAGACTGATTCTTCTGCTTGAGCACTCTTCCACTTTCTCAGCCCCTGTTCACCTCTAACTCTTGTTCATGCTTTTGGTCACACCTGAAATGATGCTTCCTCCTGGAAGCTATCCTCAGTCATTGGTTGGGTGCCTCCCTGGAACTGCACAGCCTCCCGGCTCCTCTGCTGCATATCAGTCTGACTACTCTCCTGGCCACAATATTAGGAGACTATGCCCTATTCACCCTTGGACCCACAGAGCCCAGCACAGAGCCTCGCACACATTAGATGCCCAATATACACTGCCTGAATGAATGAGCAAAAGTTCCCAGTGTCTCAAAAATCCCATAACATTCTCTCCTTCAGCTTCTGCAGTCCGTGGCTGTACTTAGGCCCATTGCTGGGTGCTCCACTGTTAGAGCTCCAGGCAACCTTGGTCCTTACTAGGGTCCAAACTGGACATTTTTCTCTTCCTCCCCCACTACAGCCACTGGTCCCACTCTGGTGTCCTTCACCCTGAACTTTACCATCACCAACCTGCACTACACTGAAGACATGGGGCACCCATCTTCTTCCAAGTTCAATTCCACTGAGAGGATCCTCCAGCACTGGGTGAGAGCCCCTCAATGACCACCACTGGCCCCACCACACACCTGCTTGTGTAGTCCTTCAGCCCTTCTGCTCACCGCCCTCTCTTTCTCCACCAGCTCAGGCTTTTGTTCAGTAAGACCAGTGTCGGCCCCCTCTACGCTGGCTGCGGACTGGCCTCGCTCAGGTGAGACCCCCAGATGGAGGGATGCTTGGGTCTGGTGGACCCTCACGTATTGGCCAGCAGGGCTCAGTTCCTGGGCATGCCTTTGGCACTGCTGGCCTCCGGCACCCACCATAACACCTTCATGTGTTCGTGCCCAGATGGTGGGAATGCTCAATCCTTAGAAATGAGGCGTCATGTTTATACTTACGGAATCCAGATGATCGTTTGTTTTAGATGAAAGTTTTCCTCTTAGAAGAACAACTATATCTTGTCTTCATATTCCAGTTAAAGTGTTTTCTGTTCTTAGTTGTAAGGGGGTTGTCTCAGACAAGAGACACTTATGAGAGCCCCTCTGGGCTTGAGCCAGCCCTTTCTGTCCCCTCTCAGCCTCCTGCCTTCTACTCTCTCTTGCTTTCCAAATCCAGAAGGACCCCTCCTCAGTATTGCACATCCCCATGTCCTTCCTTCCCCAGGCTTGAGAAGGGTGGAGCCGCCACTGGAGTGGACATCACCTGCACCATCCACTCTGATCCTGCAGGCCCCAGGCTGGACAAAGAGCAGCTGTACTGGGAGCTGAGCCGTGAGACCTATGGCATCACCCAGCTGGGGTCCTTCACCCTGGACAGGGACAGCCTCTACGTCAATGGTGAGGGGCTGTGCTCCAGGCAGGGTCTCTCTCCTGGCCAGAGTTTTGTGTTTCTCCAAAAGGAGCTGTGGTACATCTCCTTCTCTAACCTCAGTTCAGTCTTCATTCTGATGATGTAACCATGGGCTCCAGCCACCTACAATCTCCTTGCCTGGATACCTCCTCCCTGAGCATCCCTCCACTCCCTCTTCCCCTCTACGTTTCCTACAAAGGCCCCTAAATCCTGCCTTTCCCTTAATCCCTTATGCTCACCCTGACTCTTGCTCATCTCCTCTGGCCTTCTCTCCGCAGGTTATAACTATGGAGCCATAGCCCCGACTACCACTAGTGAGTATTCCTGGCCCTGGTTTCCTGGGTGCCGTCCCCACTCTGTTCTCCTTTACCTCCTGTCCTTGGTGAGGAAAACATGTGGAAGGGCCCCTCACTCATCCCTTCTCTCCCTGGGTTCTGGTGGAGAGCCCCATCCCAGGGCAAGAGCATCTCACATACAGGTCTGTCCTCCCACCATTCTGACCCTCACATGGTTATCACTCAGATTCTCCTAAAACCCTGCCCTGGTACTCTTCTCTCATCCTTTTACTCACCCCTCTGTTTGTTGTTCTGAGGGTGTCTCAACATCAGTGTTGCACCATTTGTTGGGTTTTCAGCGAACACATATTGAAGCTGGCTGCCCCCTGGGCATCGTGCTATGTTACATACTGTCTTAGTCAGCTCTGGCAGCCACAGGCTGGGTGGCTCAGATGACAGAAGTGTGCTGGAGGCTGAAAGTCCAGATCAAGGTGCCAGCAGGGTTGGTTGCTCTGAAGCCTCTCTCCTTGCATGCAGGTGGCACCCTCTTGCTGCCTCTTGGCATGGTCAATCCTTTGCACACACAAAGTGTGTCCTAATCTCCTTTTCGTATACCAACAGCACCCAGATTGGATTAGGGCCCACTCCAAAAGCCTCATTTTAACTCAGTTACCTCTCTAAAGGCCCTGTCTCCAAATGCAATCACCTACTGAGGTACTAGGGATTAGAGCTTCTTGAATTTTGATGTGTGTGTGCAGGGAGGGAGGGAGACACAATTCATCCAAAAACACATGCACTTTATCCTTTTGTTCTCAGTACAACCACGTGACTAATTTCCATTTTACAGATGAGTACACTCAGGCTCGGAGAGGCTGCCAAGCCACACAGCAAATAAATAATAGAACCAAGAGTTCCTGTGACTCTGAAAACTCACAGTCTCACTCATCCATCAGTTAATTTCTTTAAAAAGACATGCTGATTTTGGGTGTACACCTGTTGTGTTCAAGTTCATCCCCGGCAAACCCTGGAATGAGGACCTTGTAGCTTTTTCAAGAATTAATTGCCCTTGCATTAGAGGTGTGTTTTTGCAACCCTCTCAAACTCTCTTCTTGGGTCCATCTCTGTTCTTTTACACCACAGCATCCTCCCTCACTCCTTCCAACATTAGCAGGATTCCAGGCTCTTCAGATCCAATGACAACCATCTTTTCCCAAATGATAGGAGGAAAAATAAGTTAGTCAGTTCCATTGACTGTGTTTTCTTGATCAGTATCCAGTCCTTAGAGTAGTTCCAGAAGCATTATAGGATCAATTCAATGTACATGGATGGAAGGCAAGATGGATGGGTAGATGGAAGGAAGGAAGGAAGGAAGAAAGGAAGGAAGGGAGAAGTGATGAATGAAAGGAGTAACAGAGGATGGATGGGCAGATGGAAGAAAAGATGAATGGAGGGGGAGAAAGAGAGAGGAAAGATGTCTAAATAGATAGAAGGAATAGATATGAAAGAAAGGAAAGATGGATGGATAGATGGAAGAAAAGAAAAGGTGGAGGAAGGAAGCAAGGAAAGGTGGATAGAAGGAAGAAAGTGAGGATAGAAGGAAGGACAGACAGAAGGATGCATAGAAAGAGGTATGAATGGGAAGAGGGAAGGAAAAGAAGAAGTGAGAAAGGAAGGAATGATGTATGCAAGGTTGGTGAATGGATGGATAGATATGATGGGTACATGGATGGATGGATGGATGGATGGATGGTTGGGAGGGTGGGTGGATGGATGGAGACATGGAGGACAGATGGTTGGATAGATGGGTGGATAGACAGATGATAGAAGAAAGGAAAGAAGGGATTGAGAGAGGTAGAAGAAAAGGTGGATAGATGGAAGGAAAGATTGAAGGAAAAAGGATGAATGCATGGATGAATAGAAAGAAAGATGGAAAGAAAGAAAGAATAGAAGGAAAGAAGGAAGGACAGAAGGAAGAATAGAAAGAAGGGAGCTTGGAAGGAGTAGTGAACAGAAAGGAGGAAGAGAAGAGGGGAAGTAAGTTTTTCTTCCAGAGGTTTGTCCTGAATAGTTAACCCTGTGCTGCTCACTGCTTATCTATTCTAGAGTCAGGCCACGGGGCCTCTGGTCCATTTATTATACTTCTCCTGGGGCCTACACAGGTCACCCCAACCATTGAACACTGAGCCAGCTGAATGTGTCTAAGCAAGAGCATGTGTCTTCAGGGGCGCCTGGGTGGCTCAGTCGTTAAGTGTCTGCCTTTGGCTCAGGTCATGATCCCAGGGTCCTGGGTTCAAGCCCCACATCAGGCTCCCTGCTCGGCAGGAAGCCTGCTTCTCCCTCTCCCACTCCCCCTGCTTGTGTTCCCTCTCTCGCTGTGTCTCTCTCTGTCAAATAAATAAATAAATAAATAAAAATCTTAAAAAAAAAAAAAAAAGAGCATGTATCTTCACAGGGGAAGTCATGAGCAAGGACTCTGGGATTGGAGAACTTGGGTCCAAACCCAGACTCTCCCTCTCCTGTCAAGTAACCCTGGGCAGAAGACTATTTCTGTACTGTGATTCCTCCTTTGTTTGTGTGGATGATTCTAGCACCCAGCTCATATTTATCCAGGTAAAAAGCTCCATGTATAGTGAGTGATCAGAAAGTATTTGATTATTTGTTTTATATAATGAACACTTATATCGTGTTTACTCTGTGCCCAGCCCTGTGCTTAAGCACTTTACAGAATTTGACTTGTTCAAACCTCATTACAGCTTTTGAAGTAGTAATAATTATTATCTTACAGATGAATAAATCAAGGCGCAGAGAGATTGGTTGCAGCTCCTAGCTGGCTTTTTTTTTTTTTTTTTTTTAAACGCAATGCATAGAAGATTGGCATACCTGGGTGTAAGAGAGAGACAGAGAGAAAGAAAAAGAGAGAAAACGAGAGACAGAGGCACAGAGAGATAAAGAGATAGAGATGGGGGAGCAGAGAGAATATGGAGGACCATGTCTGGGGTTTTTCCTGGCTCCACATCAGTGTGGTAAGTTGGAGCCTTTCCTTCCCAGACAGAACAAAACCACTGGTGTTTTCACAGAGCCCTCCACTCCTGCACCTGGGTGGGAATACCATCTCCAGCCCCCAAATCATTAAGCCTGCCCTTACTTGCTGCTGGAGGTATCTCCATTAACAAGCAACCCCCAGATTTATCTGGAGGAGGACAAGAGGCCCTTGGAAGCCCCACGGTGGGTGGATATTGGGTGCCCTGACCTTCCCACAAGCCTTGGCTCTCCCTGCACCTGTCACAGCTCGGGAGGTCAGTGAGGAGCCGTTCACGCTGAACTTCACCATCGACAACCTGCGCTACTCAGCAGATATGGGCCACCCCGGCTCCCTCAAGTTCAACATCACAGACAGCCTCATGCAGCACCTGGTGAGAGGCCAGCTTCCCCGTCCCCACCTCCATGACACCTCCTCTGGGCTGTCGCCAGCTGTGACCACACTGGCCCTCTCCTTCCTCTCCAGCTCGGCCCATTGTTCCAGAGGAGCAGCCTAGGAGCCCGATATGCAGGCTGCAAGGTCACCTCACTGAGGTGAGAACCCCTCCACCCACCCACCATGGCCCATCACCAAAGGACAGGACTTCTGACTATGGGGGGCCACTCCCAGCTGTGGCAGACTGTCTTAGAGGGTCCTTTTTGGCATCCATGTCTTTATGTTACATTACTGTTATAATTGTGACAAAACACGTATAGACATAAAATTAGCCATTTCACCATTTTAAAGTATCCATTTCAGTGGCACCTGTTACATGCACGATGCTATGAACCCATGACCACTAGTAGTTCTGAAACCCTTCATCACTCAGGCAATTACTTGCACTTTTCTGGGTTGGTATGCATTCTGTAGGTGTCTACAAAGCACTTTTCCCTCTGTGTTTTCCATTCCACTGTCACTGGTGGTGCAGATCCTCTGAGGCAGGTGGTGGGTACCAGACTGAGAGCACAGGCATTGCCCCTGCACTCATCTAGTGGAGAAAGCAGAAACTAAGCAGGAGAATAAATATCTAAAAGGGTTTCAAATATAGTAAGGTGATGGGAAGCAGAAGTGCATAGAGACGGGAAAGCAGCTTTACCCAGGGCACAGGACAGTGCGTCTGTGGAGGTGATTTCTGAGCGGTATCGCAGTTGGAAAAGAAGGATTTGGCCATGAAAACTGTTCCAGGCAGAGGAAACAGCATGGGCAAAGGTCCTGAGGTAGGAATGAGCTTGGCATGTTCAGTGAACAGCAAGGAGGCCGGTGTGGCTGGAGCAGAGAGAGAGGGTCAGAGAGAAAGGAAGTGCATTTCCAGATAGCAACAAGGTCTACACTATGCAGAATCTTGGCGGGAATTGATTTTTTTTTTTTTTTAATTGTGGTAAAAGATGCCAAAACAGAAAATTTACCATCTGAACCATTTTTAAGTGTCCGGTTCAGTAGTGTTAAGTATATTCACGTTGTTGTGCAATCAATCTCCAGAACTTGCACAAACTGAAACTCTGTATCCATTAAACAATAGCTCCCCACTTCCCTCTGCCCCCAGATATTAGCAATCGCCATTCTACTTTCTGTCTCCATGAATTTGATCACTCTGGGTACCTCATTACAAATGAAATCATATGGTATTTGTCTTTTTGTGTCTGTCTTATTTCACTGATCATAGTGTCCTCAAGGTCCATCCACATTGTGGCAGGTGTCAGGATTTCCCTCACTTTTAAAGCTGAATCATATTCCATTGTATGGATATATCATATTTTGTTTATCCATTCATCAGGACTTTGGTTTTTGCATGGAACAGGCAGTGTGCGAGGTGCTGGGAGTTTGGCACAAAGGTGAGCCAAACTGTCCCATAACACTTCCTCATGGAGGCCACTGTCTGGAGAGAAAAGGAAAAATGATACATGTTAACACTGAGGGCCATCAGGGCTGGGATGGGGGAAGCATGAGGTCCTGTGGCAGCCAGGACCCTCTCTTGATTCAGTCTGGGAGGGTTCTTGGAGAAGGTGTCTAAGTTGAGATCTGAAGGATGACCGGGAAATTACCGGAGAGTGAGGAGAGAAGGGGAGGGACCTCCAGACAGAAGTCGCTGCATGTGCAAAGATCCTGGGGTGAGAGTGTGTGGCCAGGTGGAGAAACTGTGAATGGTTCAATAAGGCTGGAACACAGGATATGATGTGTGCAGTGACCACAGGTGGCAAGGTGCCACATGGGCTGTAGTCCCTACACATCGATCTCTCCTTCCTCAGGTCTGTGAAGAATGGCGCCAAAACAAGGGTGGACATCCTCTGCACCTACCGGCAGCCCCCCAGCAGCCCAGGTCTGCCTGCCAGGCAGGTGTTCCATGAGCTGAGCCGGCAGACCCATGGCATCACCCGGCTGGGCCCCTATTCTCTGGACAAGGACAGCCTCTACCTCAATGGTGAGCGATTCTCAGCCCCCCTCACTGCTTCCACCCCTCCATCCCACAGGTCAGGTCTCTAGGGGAGACCTTGAGACAAACTCAGGTGTGAATCTCAACTCCATACTGACCCCCACCCTCCAACTGTCACTCCGTAAAACTGTCCCTGATCACACCTGTTTTACAGATGAAGAAATGGAGGCTCTAAAAGGTTAAGTAATTTGCCCAAGTGGGTGTAGCTAGAGAAGAGTGGAGCCAGGCATGAGCCCCAGCAGTCAGCATCCAATGCTATGCCCTACCCTATGCCTTTAACTCCTAGAAGGGTCGTTCCAGGGGATACACGGGGAAAGAAAATCCCACATCTGTCTTCCTTCCCAGCTTCTCACCCTAGACCAGAGATGGGCTTCTCTCCTGGGTGGGGCCCCAATGCCAGGAAGTTAGGTGGGCACTCTGAACATCTGTGGGGTCCAAGCTCTGGACATGCTGGGTATCAGCCTAGAAGCCAGGAAGGGATAGTGTTTAAGAGGGTGACCCTCCTCTGGGGTTCTGAGAGGCAGAACATGGAACATGGTGAGGTTTATTGGAATAACTCAGCTTCTCTCCTCTCTGTCCCCAACTTGGGGATGGTGTTTGGCAACTCACACTTTCTTATCACCATTGCCACATCAGGTGGGCAGGGAAACATCCTTGTCCTTTATGACTCATTTGAGCAAAGAGGGAGATGTACAGAGAAGGGAAGGGACCTGCCCATGCTACTCATAGGTTTGTGGTAATTCTGGGTCTTGATGTTGTGAGTTCACATCTGTTCCCTTCACCTTGGCCATTGCAGGGGCCAGTTTAGGATATTTCCCCCTGGAAAATATGCTTCATTTTGTTCACTCAGTCAGCAGTCGCCAGCATCTGCTATAAGCCAGGCCTTGTGCCTGGCACCAGGGATTGACAGGCTACATGGGCAACCTGTCTTAATGTAAGCTCCAAAGGGGCAGAGACATTTTGTTCAATGCTGTATTCCCCAAATGTATAGAACTTGGCACATAGTAGGTTCTCAATAAATTGTTGTTGGATGGAGGGATAGATTGAAGGGAGGGTGGAAGGGTAGATGGTGGGATGGATAGATATGTGGGGGAATAAATGTGTGAACATAAATGTGATGAGTCTCTTGGGGGCATGCTGGAGAGGTGGATAGGGAAGGGTCATCTCTAACTGGAAGATCGGGAAAAGCTTAATGATGGAGATTACATCTGAGTCTGATCTTAGAAGATGCATAGATGCTAACCTGGTACACAGAGGAAAAGGCATCCAGCAGGAGTCCCACACGGACAAAGGCATGGAATATCTGGGATTGTTCTGCCATCTCCCCTTATGTGTGACATTTTTGTTTCCAGGCTATAATGAACGTGGTCCAGATGAGCCTCCTACAAGTATGTATCTTTGCATCCAGTACCCATATCAGCCTCTATGGGTCTTGAGCCAAACTTTTCTCCTCACTAATAAAGGGAGCTTGCCCCAAACTCAGGCTGTTTTCCTGAGTGGGGCCAGGTGTCAGTGGGAAGAAGAATGCTGAGTCCTTGGTCTCTTCTGGGCCTGCAGGCATGACTTTGGCTTTCTAAACTTTCCACACCCTTTTGGGTTGGAGGAAGAAATTTGAACAAACATTTCCTACAGGGATGCGGGTTGAGGTCAGATGATGAGTCCATGCCTCCTGAAAACAAGATCTCCTACAAGGGCCACAGAAGGGGCCTCAATGTAGAGCTGAAAACTGGTGGCCACTCAGTGGTTTGGCCAAACTTGCCTGTTCAGTTGTCCAATGGTCTCTTCATCTATCTTTTAATCCATCCATTCTTCCATTCTCCGAGTTATCTCTTCTCTCAGACTTCATTCTTCCTTCCTTCCTTCCCTCCATTCATCCTTTCTTTCTTCTTTCCCTTTGTCCATCCATGCATTCATCCATTCTTCCTTCCTTCCATTCATCCATCCATCCTTCCATCTCTCCTTCTTTCCTCCATCCTTCATTCCTTCTCTCCTTTGTCCATCCTTCCATCCATCCATCTTTCATTTTTACCTTTCTTCCATCCATTCATCTCTCCATCCATCCTTTCTTCCTTTTCCCTCCATCCATCCATCCTTCATTCATTCTGTGCTTCATCCATTCTTCTATCCTTCCTTTCATCCATCCATCTGTCCATCCATCCATCCATCCTCTGCCTATTCTCTTGCTTGTCTTTTCCTCCTTTTGTCCTTCTTTCCATCTCTCCAACTTTTCTTCCTGTGTTTATTCTTGCTTTCTCTTTGACCCCCTCATTTGTTCACTCTTCCTATGTCAATCCAGGTATCCCATCTGTCTGCCTGCTTTTCTGCCCATTCATCTCCCTGTCCTCTTTGCTTAGTCTCTCTCTTGTTTATCTACCCTACTTTCTTGAGTTTATTTCACTCATGGGCTCATTCACCCCTCTGCTCACACAATTCCTCCTTCTCTTACTCTCATTTATGGCACACCTGTGAATGCCTGTCCTGGGACAACCACTGCTGGAGCCCAGGCAAGCTTTGGGGAGTTTCTCCCACTCTGTGGGGACTCTGTTCCTTCCTGATGACTGCCCTTTCCACAGCTCCTGAGGCAGCCACCACATTCCTGCCTCGTTCATCATCACCTGTGCAACTAGAAGCCACCACAGGTATCTGGGAGATCCCTTTTCCTTCCCAAGAAAAGCTCTCCAGCCCCACACCTCTACCAGTCAGTTGTAAAATTCTGGTATAGGACAGTCATGTCAATAGCAAAGATTATACTGACAATTCAATCTAATGCATACCCTCATGGAGCCCCCAGGCTTGTGAGATCAGCAGACCATTATAACACAGTGTGAGACATTTTAGGGAAAGGCACCTAGTATAATTTTGAGGGGAAGGGCTTTCTGGAGAAAGTTTTACCCAAACTGAGTCTTTAAGAATGAGGAGGGCTCATCCAGGAAAATAGAGGATGAAGAGTTTTCCTGGTATAGGAGATTCAGTGAGCAAAGGCTCAGTGGCCAGAAACAGCATCGTGTATGGAGAGAATTGAGAGGGATCTGGTTTGCTTAAAGCATTAAGCTTAACCTGGAATAGATGGATAAGTGAAGATGAAAGGTTGGAAAGAACCATATTGGGAAGGACCTTGAGTACCAGGTCAAGAAGCTTGAACTTGACACTGAAGGCCAAAGGAAGCCATGGGCAGTGGTGACTATACTGAAACTTTCACTTAAGAAAAATTCTTCTAGGGGCGCCTGGGTGGCTCAGTCGGTTGAGCGACTGCCTTCAGCTCGGGTCATGATCCTGGAGTCCTGGGATCGAGTCCCGCATCGGGCTCCCGGCTCGGCGGGGAGCCTGCTTCTCCCTCTGACCCTCCCCCCTCTCATGCTGTTTCTCTCTCGCTCGTTCTCTAATAAATAAATAAATAAAATCTTTAAAAAAAAAGAAAATTTCTTCTAGTGTTCAGTGTAGAGAACATTCTTTAGAGAGGGCATCCAGTATGTCTGCTGGGGTGTTGGCCCAAGTGAGAGAAGATAAGGCTTGGGCTGGAACAGGATAGAGAGGATGTATCTGAGGACTCTTCTGCAAGTGGAATTGGGGTTACTTGGAGGGGAGGGAGGAGGAGCTGAGCAACATGATGGTTTTGACTTGGGCGACCAAATGGTGGGTGGTGGTGCCACTGGAAGAGAAGATGACAGAGTACAATGAATGCAGGACTCTGATTTGGTCTCAGGCCAACTCTCAGTAGTAGCTGTCTCTCCCCTCTCTTCTTGTAGCTATGGGACACAACCTGAAGACCTTCACACTAAACTTCACCATCTCCAACCTCCAGTATTCAATGGACGTGAGCAATGGCTCAGCTGTGTTCAACTCCACCAAGAGGACCTTGCAGCGCCTGGTGAGACCCTGCTCCCAGCAGCTCCAAGTGGGATAAATTCTACCCAGCCCTTCCCCCACCCTTGTCTCTCCTGTTCATTCTCCTCCTCCTTCCTCCCCAGCTTGGATCCTTGTTCCAGAAAAGCAGTCTGGGCCCCTTCTACTCAGGTTGCAGACTAATCTCCCTCAGGTAGGACTTTTTCCTGAGCATTTGTCAGTAGTGACCATTTTGGTGACCAACCCTCCCAGTCTTCCCACTGACCTCCCATTTGCTCCTCCCTCCTTGTGGCCCCCATAGTGAGGTTTCAGGACCTCTCTTTAGAGTCCCTACATCCCTCTGTCCCCAGACCTGAGAAAGATGGGGCAGCCACCCATGTTGATACCATCTGCACCTACCGCCATGATTCCATGGGCCATGGGCTGGACAGAGAGTGGCTTTACTGGGAGCTGAACCAGCTGACCCATGGTGTCACCCAGATGGGCCTCTACACCCTGCTCAGTGACAGCCTCTTGGTCAATGGTGAGTGATTTACAGCAATCATTATTGGTCCCTGTTTTACTTTATTTACTCTTTAACAAGTCAGCCCAGGTTCTGATTAGGGGACACCCTCCCCAAACTCTCCATGGAGAAGTCTCTCCTGTTATTTCAGGTAAATAGCATGAAATTCTTTGACCAATTAAAAAATGAATTTTAATTTGAACCCCAAATGTCTGACTCATGGAATCTTTTGGGACAGGAGTTCTTCTATGTGAGGCTCCTCTATGTCAGTGATTCTAACCTAGAGGCAGTTCTGCCCCTCAGGAGACACTTGGCAATGACTGGAGACATTTTGGTTGCCACAACTGGAGAAGAGTGCTACCGGCATCTAGTGGCTAGAGGCCAGGGATGTTGCTAATGTCCTCCAACAAACAGGAGATCCTCACCACCAAGATTTACATAGCCCCAAATACCAGTAGTTCTGAGGATGAGAAACCCTGCACTACATGGTCCCATGGTCCCTAGTATGGGCACCAGACCAACTTAATCATACTTCACCACAATTGTTTAATTACCTAACTCTATGAAATTCAGGTCTTGTAATATGGCACTGTAGCCTCAGTTCTTTATGTGTTAGTACATCGTCATACCCAATGAATGAGTAAATGAGTGAACAAAATGGAGATGAGTATCTCAGCCCCGCTATTTGAGGATCCACTGCAGTTCACATTCACTCCTTCAACAAACACATATACATTACCATTCTGTCCCAAGCCATGTGCTGCGTACAGAGATAGAACACACAGGTTCTGTCCCTGAAAATCTCATAACCAAGAGAACTGAATATTACTTAGGGACACACAAAAAAGGCAGAAACACTGCTATTAACAGGGTGCCATGGAAGCACAGAGGAGGGACAATTCAGGGAGGGCTACCTGGAAGAGGATATTATGTACCCAATACTGTACTAGGCCCAGGGACATGGCAAGAACAAGATCCCTACTCTCCTGGAGTTCCATCTCACTGGGGTTCTGAAACATGAGTAGGAGTTTTCCAGGAAAAGCAGAGGACTGAAGAACATTCCAGGAAGTGGAAACTGCATAAGCACAACAGAAAGCCTCGCCCCGGGACTGTAAAATTCCAGTTTTCCGGGACGCCTGGGTGGCTCAGTCGGTTAAGCGTCTGCCTTCAGCTCAGGTCATGATCCCAGGGTCCTGGGATCGAGTCCCGCATCGGGCTCCCCACTCCGCGGGGAGCCTGCTTCTCCCTCTGCCTCTGTCTCTCTCTCTGTCTCTCATGAATAAATAAATAAAATCTTTTAAAAAAAAAAATTCCAGTTTTCCCCCCCTATGGGGTGACTTTCCATTTGGAAGCCCCCAGCATGTGGGTCTGACCTTCGCTGATTCTGACAGTAGGCACCATGCCTCTCTCTGTGCTAAAGGCTAAGAGTCTCCAACTGTCTTCTCTCCCTCTCATTGGCTCCAGGCTATGCACCCCAGCATTTATCTACCCAGAGGGAGTATCAGCTAAATTTCCGCATCATCAACTGGAACCTCAGCAACCCCACATCCTTGGAGTACACAGCCCTGCGGAGGGACATCCAGGACAAGGTAGTGTCTCTCTCACCTGTCCCATCTCTCCTTGCCCTGGGTGCCCCCCTCGTTCCTCTGTCTGATTCACATCTGTTAAGTGGTTATTTTAACTCTCCACTTTACCTATGTGTTCTGAGTTCTCTCAGTTTACAAAGGTGGTGCTCTGGCTGCCTTCCCCATCTTCCAGATGGGCAAACTGAGGCTCAGAAAATGGAGTGGTGTGCCTAAGATCACACAGCCAGGATTTGAACTCAGAGCTCCTTTGCTCCAAGGCCTATGTTCTTTCACTGGCTCCAGTAGCCCGCTCCAGCCCCAGGAGCCCTCCATCTCACCCACTGTCCCCCTTTATTCTAGGTCACCGAACTCTACAGAGGCAGCCAGCTACAAGACATATTCCACTCTTGCCTGGTCACCAACTTGACGTAAGTTGAGGAGGTTGGAAGCACTGGCTGAGCTGGCAGCTTGTGGCTCTGAGCTTCCATCCTGGCGCAGTCTTTGAGCTGAAAGTCACTGACATGGTACCCATGCTCCCCCACGTCCCTGTCATCTATTCCTATCATCTCCTTCCATAAGTCTTCAAAGGGGGGGCAGGAAAAGGATTAACCTCACAGGGCCACCAACACTAGCATCCACCACCTTCTCCTCTTCTGGATACTTTCAACAAAGATCAGCCCAATATTAACATTTCCCATGGCCGCACCCCTGCTGAGCACTTTCATGCATTGTCATCTCATGGGATTCTCACACAGCCCCTGTGAGATGGGTACTTATCGTGATCATCCCCATTGTTCAGATGGGGAAGCTGAGGCTCAGATAAGCGAAGTGAACAGCTCAAGAATTGCCCAAGTTGGGTTTGAACCCAGGTCTGTGAAGAATGGGTGGAAGAACTGAGACATCTATACTGGGGAACAGGAGGAACATGGACACAGTGCTGACTTTGAGTGTTTCCAAACTTCAGTTCCTTTGTCTCTAAGATGGGGATAATTATAATAATACCTTCCACCAGAGTGATGGTGAGGGAATGTGTAAGTCACTTCCTAGAAGTGCTCAATAGATGTTCGTTATTTTTATATTTGTTCTATTCCCAACTCCTGGAAACCTTGTATTTTTGGTCAGGTCTCCTCTAGCCTGGGAGCTCACCTCTCACTTCTTGCCTCTAGGTCTTTGGGTCTATAAAATAGGAATTCAGGAGACACTACTGATGTTGAGTGATGGCTGAGTTCCGTGGTCTCTGTCCCTAGGTTGGGCTCCATGTTTGTCACCATCCAGGCACTGTTCTCTTCTAATGTGGACCCCAGCGTGGTGAAGAAAGTCTTTCTGGACAAGACCCTGAATGTCTCATCCCACTGGCTAGGCACCACCTATCAGCTGGCGGACCTTCATGTGACAGGTGCAAGATTGGGGGCTGGTTTCATGGCTTGAAGAGATGGGGCTATGAGAAAGGAAGGATGGGGCTTCTCAGTAGCAGTGGAATGGATGGAGGCTCTGGAGGGGAAAGGGGGGCTTTCTGGAGGCCCATGTTGATGACCCATGGCATTGGATCATCCGACAGGAGGTAGGAAGAAAACATGCAGCAACTGCACCCAAGGGAATTATTATTTTTACTCTTAAATCTTTCTGACCCAAAATGTAGAGTATCCTGAGTTGCCAGAGTCGTGCATCGATTGATTGATTGAAGGATGCATTCATTCATTCAACAATATGTCATGAAATTAAATAGGCACTGATGATGCACTGTGGTAACTGCTATAATCAGAGAATTTCAAGAGCCTATGGGAACCCCAAGGAGGGACACACAGTCCATCTTGGAAAGTTTTCTGGAGGAAGTGATGAACAAACTGAGATGTGATGGTGAAGATGACTTAGCCAGTGGGAAGAGATGGGGAGTTGAGCTACATGTGTTTATAACCTAGAAGACAGAATATTTGGGGAGGCTATAAGGAGTTTGGTATGGCTGGAGCAAATACTTTGATGTGGGAGAAATGGCAGGTAAGGCTATAGATGCAGGCAGGGACTTTCTTGGGCACTGGAATAGTTTGCAGAGGAACACAACACAGAGTTCTGCTTTAGAAAGCTCATCCACTGGGTGCTGTATAGAGAGTGGATTGGGAGGGGGAGAAGACCAGAGGCAGCAAGACACATTAGGAACCTTGGTCAGCAAAGGTGTATGACAGATGTCCCCTGAGGTGATCAGCACCTGCACTTGCCTTCTGTTCCCCAGAAGGGCTCCAGTCTCCTCTTCCCCACATACTAGTGAGCTCTCATTATGCTTGGGGGAGAGTTGGATGGATAGACAGATCAGTGGATTCAAAGTGGCCAGGTGGATAGAGGTTCTGATGTAGCCCACCTTTAAAAATCCAGCTCGGATCACATGGCCAGGAATAAGTAGACTAGCTGGAATGACTTCTTTGCTAATATCTTCACCTGATTGGGACTTTTATACCTTCTTTTTATTATAGAAGTGGAGCCATCAGCTCATCTACCAACAGACAAACCAACAAGCAGTCCCTTCCCCAAGCACTTCCAGCTGAATTTCACTGTCACCAACCTACTCTATTCCCAGGACATAGCCCAGCCAGGCACCACCAAACACCAGCAGAACAAGAGAAGTATTGAGAATGCG
The DNA here is from genome assembly GCF_054177405.1 of Leptonychotes weddellii. Classification (NCBI taxonomy): domain Eukaryota; kingdom Metazoa; phylum Chordata; class Mammalia; order Carnivora; family Phocidae; genus Leptonychotes; species Leptonychotes weddellii. The sequence continues at coordinate 5,466,134 of NC_138369.1, read as the reverse complement.
GTGAGAATGGGGTTGTGTGTCCACTCTGTCCCCAGGTAGAGACAGACCTATGGACACTGGGTAGTCAGAGGGTGATTTTTCATAACAATTCGTGAAGACAGGTTCTTTTTTTTTTATGTTATGTTAGTCACCATACAATACATTATTAGTTTTTGATGTGGTGATCCACGATCCATTGTTTTCGTATAACACCCAGTGCTTATGCCCATTTAGAAATTAAGAAACAGGCCCAGAGAGTTTCAGTAGCTAGTCCAGGGTCATGTAACTAAGCCATACCCTGGAATGGGATGTGCTTTGGTACACGTATCTGGGCTAGTGTTTGTTGAGATAAGAAAAAATAGATGGGGAAGTATGCTCAGTGGCTAAAAATTCTCTGATGCCACTTGGCCTGGGATGATGATCAAGGGACCATCGCCCTGTCTTTCAGCTCAACCAGCTCTTCCAGAACAGCAGCATCAAGAATTTTTTCTCTGACTGTCAAGTTTTAGCATTCAGGTGAGTTCCAGCTCAGGACCTAATCACTCTGGAGACTCCTGCTGTCCTTTAAGTAAACGTGTCCCCATGTCATGGTCCCAGTTCTAGCTCTTATGGAAGATAGCCCTGGGAGTATAGAAGTGTTACCTAAAAACCAACTTGTTCCTAAGCCAGTGAGCCCAACTGGCTTAGAAATTCGAGAAAGCCAGGGTAGACTTCAGCAGACTTGGAGGTGCCTGGTGTTGGGGCCATGGAATATGGAATGTAGCATCCATGCCTTAAGAAATTAGCTGTTGAAGTCAGGATCTATAGAAGATGGGGGTGGCTAGAGCCAGATGACTTAGAATCCAGCAGTCTAATTGTGTGGCTCAGTAGTGTAGCCACTAATCAAGTGAAGCAATCCAAACTGTTTTACATCTATTAAGATATGATTCACATAGAAAATGTACCCCTTTGTAGTGTACAATTTAGTGGTGTATTTAGAGAGTGGTACAACCATCCCACTATCTAATGGTGGAATTTTTTTTATTATGTTCAGTTAGCCACTGTATACTACATCATTAGTTTTTTTTTTTTTTAAAGATTTATTTATTTATTTGAGAGAGCGAGAATGAGAGAGAGAGAGAGTACGTGAGAGGGGGGAGGGTTAGAGGGAGAAGCAGACCCCCTGCCGAGCGGGGAGCCCGATGCGGGACTCGATCCGGGAACTCCAGGATCATGACCTGAGCCGAAGGCAGTCGCTTAACCAACTAAGCCACCCAGGCGCCCTACATCATTAGTTTTTGACGTAGATGTGATGTAGGGTGTGGAATGTTGTTTTTTTTTTTAATCCTATCCTCATTAGCAGTTGCTTCCTAGTCTTCCTTTATCCGCATCCCCTAGAAAACAATAATCTACTTTCTGTCTCTCTGGATTTGCCTATTCTGAACATTCCATATAAATGGATTCATATACTATGTGGTCTTTTGTGATTGACTTCTTTCCCTGAGCATGTTTTCAAGATTCATCCATGTTGTAGCACATATAGGTACTTCATTCCTTTTTTTATGACTAAATAATATCTGTTGTATAGCTATACTACTTTTTAAAAAAATTTTATTTAAATTCAATTTAATTAACATATACTGTATTATTAGTTTCAGAGGTAGAATTTAGTGATTCATCAGTTGCATATAACACTCCGTGCTCATCGCATCACATGCCCTCCTTAATGCCCATAACCCAATTACCCCAGCCCCCAACCACCTCCCCTCCAGCAACCCTCAGTTTGTTTCCTAGAGTTAAGGGTCTTTTATAGAGGAAAACCATAAGGGGGGCTATACCATTTTGCGTTTATCCATCCATTCATTGATGGACCTTGGGTTATCTCCACTTTTTATCTATTGTGAGTAATGCTGCTATGATCATTCTTGTGTAAGTTTTTGCATCAGTTTGTGTCTTCAGTTCTCTTGGGCATATACATAGGACTGGTATTGTATGGTCATATGGTAATTCTGTGTTAACTTTTGAGGAACTACTGAACTGTTTGCCACAGAGGCTCTACCATTTCCCACTCCCACAAGCAATATATGAGAGTCCCAAACTATCCAGATTCTCAGCAACAATTTTTATTATCCTTTTTTTACTATAGTCATCCTAGTGGAGGTGAAGTGGTATCTCACTGTTGTTCCAATTTGTATTTTCCTAACAATTAGTAATGTTGAACATTTTTTCAAGTACTTATTGGTCATTTCTTATCTTCTTTGGAGAGATGTCTATTCAAGTCCTTTTCCCAGTTTTACGTTGATTTTTTTTATTGTTGAGTTATCATCATTTTTGTGTGTTCTGGATAGTAGACCTTTATCAGATATATGATTTGCAAATATGCTCTTCATTTGTTACATTGCCTTTTCACCTTCTAGGTACTACCCTTTGAAACACAATGATTTTTAATTTTGATGGCTCTTAATTTATCAATTTTTTCTTTGGTTGTTTGTGATTTTAGTCCCAAATCTAAGAAACCATTGCCTAATCCAAATGCACAAAGATTTACACCTAGTTTTTTTCTAAGGGTTTTATAATTTTATCTCTTACATTTAGGCATTTGATTTATTTTGTTAATTTTTGTCTATGTTGTGAGGTACGAGTCCAACTTCATTCTTTAGTCTGTGGATGTCTAATTGTCTCAGTACCATTTGTTAGACTATTCTTTCCCTATTATCTTGGCACCCTTGTTGAAAATCAGTTGTCCATGATTGTATGAGTTTATTTATGGATTCTAAGTTCTATACTTTTTAAAATTTTTTATTTAAATTAAATTTAGTTAACTTATATTGTATTATGAGTTTCAGGGGTAGTATTTAGCAATTCATCAGTTGCATATAACACCCAGTGCTCATTACATCATGTCCTCCTTAATGCCCGTCATCCAGTTACCCTATCCCCCACCCACCTCCTCTCCAGCAACCCTCAATTTGTTCCCTATCGTTAAGAATCTATTATGGTTTGCTTCCCTCTCTGTTTTTATCTTATTTTATTTCTCCTTCCCTTCCCCATGTTCAATTCCACTGCCTATATGTCTATCCTTATACTAGTGGCCATTGTTTTTATTACTGTAGCTTGGTAGTAAGTTTTGAAATTGGGAAATGGAGTTCTCCAGTTCTGTACTTTCTCCATATTGGTTTACCTATTTGAGGTCCCTTGCAACTCCATATGGATTTTAGAATCAGCTTGTTAATTTCTGTAAAAGAGTTAGCTGGGATTTTGGTAGGGATTGCATTTAATCTGTTGATCAAATTGGGGGGTATTTTAACAATAATACATCCCCAGTCCATGAACATGGGATGCTCTTCCATGTATTTAGGTATTTTAAAATTTCTTTCAACATTTTTTGTAGTTTTCAGTATACAAATCTCACAATGCTTTTGTTGAATTTATTCCTAAGTGTTTTGTATTTTATCCTTTGATGCTATTATAAATAGAATTGTTTTATTAATTTCACTTTAAGAATGTTAATTACTAGTGTATATAAATACAGTTGATTTTTGTATATTGGTCTTATATCCTACATTCATGCTGAACTAATAGTTTTTAGTTTTGTGTGTGAGTGTGTATTAGGATTTTCCATATTCAATATGTCGTCTGCAAATAGAGATAATTTTACATCTTTCCTTCCAATCTGAATGCCTGTCCTTTCTTTTTCTTGCCTAATTGTTTATTAAAATTACATTTATTAAAATGTAAATAAGATATGAAATGAGGGAAGACAACACTGTTTTGTCCGTGGTTTTAGGAAAAAAATTTTTAGTCTTTCACCATTGAGTATGGTTTTATCTGTGGGTTTTTCATGGATACTATTTTTCAGGTTAAGCAACTTTCTTTCTATTCCTAGTTTGTTGAGCTTTTTTTTTTTTAATAATCATGAAGGATGTATTTTCTCAAATTCTTTTTTTTTGGATGTGTGTTATTTTTCCTTTATTAATATGCTCTATTCCACTGATAATTTTTTTCAGATATTAAGCCAACCTTTTAGCTAGAGGTGAAAGATTAAGACCTTTTCAAGTATTCACACCACCCCATACACTTGTGACCTTCTAGACCTCCCCCACAAGCATCAGAGCTTTTCAAAACCCCTCAGAGACATCTTATACCCACTTTTTAAAAAGTTTTTGGCTCACCTCTTGCCTGCACCAACTCGTGGTATTGCTCCTTCAGGCAGCTGCCATGTTAAACAACTATCACTGATTGGTTTTGGCACATGCCCTGGGGATAGGCTTCCCTCACTGAAAACGCTCTGAGTCGAATAAAGACAAGCCCTGAAAATGGGGCTTTTTAAAGGAATCTGCAGACAAGTCAACCATTGAAAATTCAGTGGGAATGGGTCTTTTGGGGAACTCCAAATAAATTGTGGCTGATAGGCTGCTGGTTTTCACAGCTACCAAGTTCTCATACTGCTGGCTTTCAAAGTTATTATGAGAGCAGGATGGGAATAATGCAAGTTCTAATGCCGTAAATCTTGTTCCCTTTACCAGGATTCAGCCATTTTTTCCTTAACTAAATGATCCTCAGATTGTTGCAAGCCTTTGGTTAATTTCTAGATTTCTGAAAAAGTTTTGACCATTCTTCCCAGTGTTCTCAATGATTTTATGGATTTTTGGAAGTCCTACTGCAAACATTTCAAAAATGTTCTCCCCATGGCTTTTTATTTATAAACTAATTAAATTAAATAAAGTGAGACAGTTCCTTACCCACACTAACATATTTTAAGTGCTCAACAACATGGGGCTAATAATGACTGTATTTTTATATTGCAAACACAAATGTTTGTATCATTGTAGAAAGTTCTTTTGGACAGGACCTAGAAGCAGGGAACCTAGAAGCAGGGTAGAATTCAAGATACCCTTGTTCATCCCTTTTGCCCTTCCAGGTCTGTCCCCCACAGCAACCACACTGGGGTGGACTCCTTGTGTAACTTTTCACCATTGGCCCCGAGACTGGACAGAGTTGCCATCTATTTGGAGTTCCTGAGGCTGACCAAAAATGGTACCCAGTTGCAGAACTTTACCCTGGACAGAAACAGTGTCTTTGTGGATGGTAAGGCTTCTTGGTCATTGGGGCAGGAGTTGGGGGTCCAACCTCCCCATGTGGGGCCTTTTCTGGGAATTTGGAGACCTGGGGTTGAGTCAGCATTAAACTTTTTTAGGCTAACAGGAGGTGGCATACTCCCCCAGGCTTTATCCACCATTGAGGGAGAGGAAGGGACACCCAGTGGAATATTAGAGATACTTGCCTTCTCAGAGATAGCTCTGTAACCTCAGGCTGGTCACTTCCCCTCTCTGGAATTCTGTTTCTCATCCCTGTACTGAAAGTCACTTGGCCAGTGGTCGGTGAGGGACTCTAGTTCTGAGCTGTATGTGAACCAACCTTGCAGGCATAGGGGATAGACCTCTTTTCTCCAAGACAGGCTGTGTAAAAAAAGGACCTGTATAAAAATGGACCTGACTTGGCCCATAGGCTGTAGTTTGCCAAGTTCTGCTCTGGATCAGCACCATACAGCAGAACTTTCTGCAATGATGGAATGTTCTATATCTGTGCTGTCCAGTGCAGTAGCCACATGTGACTATTGTGTACTTAAAGTCTGGCTATTGTGACTGGCTTTTATAGTTACTGATTTTTAATGTTACCAAGGTACCAGATTTTTTATTTGATTTGATGAAAATTATTTTTAATTTAAAAAGCCACTTGTAGCTGCTCCATATTGGACAGCACATCTATAAGAAGTTGGCTGGGAATAAGTTGTACAGTAGGGTGACCTGAAACTCTCTTCCATGCCTGGTGGGTTCTGTGTGTCCCTACCCTCGTGGGGTTTATGTTGCAGTTGCAATAACAAGAATAGGCAATTGAAAAGTATTAATTATTTGGTGTGAAATAATTCATACTTGGGAGTGGTCATCAGAGAAGTCTTCCTGGACAAAATTACATTGTAGGTGAATCCTGGAAAATGAGTATAAAACAACTTGGTAAAGGAGAAGGGGTGAATGTGTTTCTGGGCAGAGAAGAGAGCATTTGAGAGGGAATTTACAAATTTAGAGAGATCCCTTGGTCTTGCCAGCTATGATAACCCATTCTCCCCCCAACCATTATAAGATGGCCCAGCCCAATTTCAGTCCTCCTTGCCCAGAGATATGAATTTGATTTATTACACTCCTTGAATGTGATAATAACCTTGGATTATGTAGCAAAGTGTCCTCATTTCTTAGAGAAAAATGGGTGAATATCATGATTTCTACTTCAACATTTCAGTGAAAATATGATGAAGCAAGGGTGGCAAGTGCTAACAATTTATACACTGGATGAAATATTGTTTTAATTGGGTGAAATATACATTGTTAAATCTAGATGATGTATGTTTATGATATTGTTCTATTTTTCTGTGTATTTTAAAAGTTTTATTTAAAAAACATAAAAACAATACAAAAAAAGCATAAAACACAGTCACATGCATTCTCCATTTCATTCACTTCCAGGGTATTCTCCCAACAGAAATGATGTCTTAACTGAGAATTCTGGTAAGCCTCAAAGAAGCCCCAGCTCAGGATGGGGAAGGAATGTCTTGATGCTGTACCTAGTCAAAGAAAACCATGTACCCAGAGTCTTGATAATGATGAAAGCTGGACAACCCATGTCAGGGACTGTTAGGCACAGTACAGGGACAGCAGGAGCCCTAGGGGAATGACAGGAGGTGGCTAACACCAGCACTTATCTCCCCAGACCTCCCCTTCTGGGCCATCATCCTTATCTGCTTGGCGGGACTCCTGGTACTCATCACATGCCTGATCTGCTGCTTCCTGGTAAGTAAGGAGGGTTGCTTGTCTTTTTACTATTGGGTTGTAAGAGTTCTTTATATTTTATAAATATATGTCCTTTGCTGGGAAAATGTTTTATGAATTTTTCTCACAGTTTGTGTGTGTCTTGCTTTTTCCTTTTTTTAATTGTTTTTTTTTACAGATTTATTTATTTATTTGAGAGAGAAAAAATGAACAGGCAGAGGGGCAGAGGGAGAGGGAGAGAGAAAATCCTCAAGCAGATTCCCCACAGAGGGCAGAGCCTGATGGGGGGCTCGATCCCAGGACCCTGAGATCATGACCAGAGCTGAAATCAAGAGTTGGCCTCTTAACCGATTGAGTCACCCAGTGCCCCTTGCTTTTTCCTTCTTTTAAACAACATAAGTCTTAGAGAAACATAAGTGAAAGTCATAATGAGATACTATGACACATGAGGATGGCTAAAATTAAAAAGATTGACTCTTACAAGTGGTGGTGAAGATGAGGACTACTGGAACTCTCAAATAGAGCTGGTGAGAAATAGCTTAGATGCATCTTTAAAGGTTACATATACCTACCCAGCCATTCTACTCCTAGGAATTCATGGAAGAGAAATATAAAATAAAATTAAAATAAAATAATCTATACAAAGACTTGTACACAAATGTTCATAATAACTTCATAAAAACTGAAAACAACCCAGAGGTCTGTCAACAAGTGAATGGATAAACAAACCATAGTCTAGCCCCACAAAGTAATACTAATTCAGCAATAAAAAGGAATAAATTATAAATGCATGCACTGACATGCATAAATCTCAAAATAGTAATATGGAGTGAAAGAAGCTGGATAACAATGAGTACATAATGTATGATCCTGCTTAAAGCAAATTGCAGAATACGAGCTAATCTACAGGGATATCATTCAGATCAGTGGTTGCCTGGGAACGAGAATGTGTTTGCAAATGGCAGGGAAGGAGGAATTACAAAGAAGCATGAGGACACTTTTGGGAATGACGAGCATTCCTTGTCTTGATTGTGGTGATGGTTCACGAAGTTATAATCAAAACTTATCAAATCGTTCGCTTTTCATGCATACAGGTCATTGTACACCAGTTACACCTCAGTTAAGCTAGAGGGTGCCTGTGTGGAGGGAGAGGGAGGGAGGGAAGAGGAGGATATGAATGGGATATCAGAGAAAAGAGTAGAAAAACAGAGCTAAAGGGAAAAGAGAAGAGAAAGAGATAAAAGAGGTACAAGACATGCATGAGAGAAAATGAAGTAGAAAAGGGTCGAGAGACACACAGGGGGCAGCAGGCATCTGTGGCTTTGGCCACCCCCATCCCTGTGGTCCCAGGCCATTCTCATGCTCTCTTCTTGCCCTCGCAGGTCGCTGTCTGCCGGCGGAAGAAGGAGGGAAACTACGAGGTTCAGCAGCACAGCCTGGGCTCTTACCTGCCACACCTGGACCTGAGGAAGCTGCAGTGAGAGCTCTGCGTGAGGCTCCAACGGAGCTTGGCTGGAGCAGGAATAAACCACATTGGTCGGACACAGTCTCTGGGCCCTTCTTGACTTGGCCCCTGACTAGTTCACAGGGGACCAAGATGAAAGGTTTTCCCTTCCACTGAGTCCTGAAGGGCAACTGCAAGTCTGTGTTTTGGTTTCATGCCATTTCGTCCCTCAGAGGCACCAGAACTGGCAAGAGACCCAGACATTGTCAATCATGTAAAATCAACATCCCACCTCAGTGCGAGGTTTCTCTTCCTAGAAACCTTGGAGCACGCCTCCCCTTGGCTCTGTGTCAGCCACCACACCCATCTCCGTTCCTCCATATTTCCCCACCCACAAAGTTCCCCTAACACTGTCTCATTCTCTGAAGCTCAGGTTCACCAGGACTTCCAGACCAGTCTGCCTCAGTGGCTCCTCTCCCCTCATGGGTCCTCCAAGATGGGAAATAATCCAAGAAGAAATGAGTGAGTCAGGAATGACTCGGCAATCAACGTTGGGACTTGGAGCTGAAATCACTAGGTATCCAGGAAGCCTCAGTCCCAGAGAAATCCCAAGGTTTGAGAGACTTAGTGTCTGCTTTTGATATAAAGATAAATAACACTCAGTGGGAAAGAAAAAATCTGAGGAAAAAGCTAGATAGTCTTTCTTCATCTTTCTCTGCACTGATTCCAGCTAGACAGAGCAGGGTCTCCCCAGCAAGCAGCCCCAGATGAGCCAGGCACGAGGCAAGCTGTGCTGTCCTGCTTTGGGTTTGCAGGAATAGTTGGCATGACCTCTACACATTTTGCAGACGACCACAGCTGAAGACACCCAAGGGCAGAGAATTCACAGCAGTGCCACCCATTCAGACTTACTTGGTGTGAGCGTCACATCCTCAGTCTTAAGCAGTCATTCTCTGAGAATGCCTTCTCTGGAAATTATAATAACGATAACAAGAGCTATCATTATTGATGCCTTAATATCTACTAAGCAACATGAGTGGGCAAACTTTCCCAGCCGTGCTCTCAATCTCTAGCCTCTGTGTGCATTGTCTCAGTTACACTCACTATCCTTGAGAGCTGCATTCCCATTTTATAGCTAATGGTATGGGGGCTCAGAAATACTAAATAACCAGGAGGGAAAAAAATTACTAAGAACCTAAATTAAACACCTCACCACACTATCTGTCAAAGAAAAAGATAAAAACACTTTCTGAAATATGGACAGACTCAACATTGACCTGCCAAAGGCCTTCAGTCAAAGAACCAGTTAAGGATGTACATCAGGAAGCATAAATGTGACCACAGAAAAGTGTAACAGGAGTCATGAGGAAAAGAAAAAATTCAGTGTATCTAAATCAGAATTAGTTTTAAAACGAGATGTTAAAACACATTCTAAAATTCCAGATGAGTACTTCCTGGAAGAATAGAGGAGAGAAGATTCAATTTTAAAATAACCCATTTTTAGGAAAGATAGAAATACTACAAATATTATTATTTTTTAATAACTCATTCTCAGAAACTGATGAATCCATGAGACAGAAGTTAAGTAATGATGAAAAGGATTTGAATATTACCACAGGTTGCTCAAGCAAATTGACAATTAAATCCCAATGAGCAGTAGCTCAGTGATAGATTAATGATGCTGAAAAGAGTCTCTCTTGACATCATGATCCCCAAAATGGCACATCAGTTTTCATGAATCAAATTTCCAACATATAGAGATATTTTAAAAAGTGAGAAGTCTGGTATTTCCTTGTACTGAACTCTGAATTAACATGCAACAAAGAACAGAAAAATAGAGACCTACAAACAGGTATCTTCTTTGAGAACATTAAAAAAAATATCATGTTGGATTCTGTTGGAATATTAACACTAAAACAACAGTCCATTTCGACCAGGCATGTTTTACCCTGACTGTGAGGGCAGAACACTAAATAATCGCATGACTTTGATCACTCTCTGTTGACTTTAAAATACAAATAACATACAAAGTAAGGGAAGATAACAGCACCTCATGGAGAGGAAAGATCTCTTTTCTCTTCTCGCCTGAAACCCAATCTTGCAGTTGAAAAAGATCACTGTCTCTATTGTCTATGTCACACAAAATAATTTAATACAAGAAAAGTACTGATACATATTAAAGTTTTGAGGGCTCGGAGCACGAAGACACCATGGACACTGCAAAGAGACGTTAATAAAGTGCCCTGCGCCATTTCATCTGCCCTAGCTTCTCTTTTTTTCATGGTGTTTTTCAGGCTGTCCTTCTTGGCCCCTCATTATCTCTGCCTCTCTAGCAAGTCTGTCTACAGCCAGTGCTGTGGCCAACCTTTCTCTTGCTGTCTTCACTTTCCTTTCCTGTTTCCTGATATCTTCCGCAGTCACCAGAAATTGTTTGCACAGGAGCTGTGGGATACCCAGATCAACTCCTGAAGACCCAGCAGGGATGGGCATGGGGCTGGAGTTCAGACTACCTGCAAGAACACCTGGCAGATATTCACCTGTGCACCTAGGTTCAAGTTTTTGCAAGGCTTTGGCAAGATCCAAAGTGCTTAATGGTTCCCCTGTGCTGCTGCAGGCCTGGAGACCTTGTAGCCTCTTCTGCCAGCACACCTGTTGGGGCTTGTCCAGGGTTTCCTCCCAGTGATGGCATCTGACCTCATTACCAGGATGGGATGTAATTCTAGTAACTGGCCTCTTGAATATGTAACTGGACATCCTCAAAGGGATCGAGACACTTAAGCAAGACTTTGGTTTGGATTGGTTTCCACAATCATGTTGCTTCCTCTGTGGAGTCTTGACCATCATACTTCTTTTGCTTTTACTCTATAAAAATAAATCATGAGATTGGTTTAAAATTGGTGTAAAATGGTTTAAAAGGTTGCCTTCTTAGGAGCATGGTATCGGTTATCTTGTACTTCCACCTTCCTTCTCTACCTCTGGGGATAGATCTGACCTGTGTCCTGGGATGTCATCAAATAGACTTGGATCAAAACCAGAAAGTTCAAGGTCAAAATTCAGGACCTACTCCAGATCATTTCTCCTTCACCATCTTGTAAGATCCTCTCTTTTATGATTTATTCTCACTTGTCCTTGTCACTCTCAACCATACAATTCCCGGTCTTCCCCCCTACCCCTGGACACACAGTGCCGAGTCTTTTTCTAAATCTCCAGCCCCACCATCCTTCTGTGTTAGGTGACTATTCATTTGGTCGACCTGTTGACCACTTGGCTTTCAGAACTTAAACCAATAGTGAAATTATCATCTGCCCTGTTCTTAGCAACTCACTCCCATATCCCAGACATTTACATCAACCAACAATGTCATGGTAAAAAATAATTCAGAAAACATATTCACCCACCACAAATTCCTGATTTTCAGTTTTCACTCAAACACTTATACAACAGTTACCTGTCCCTCAAGATTGGAAGTGATGCCAGATCACCATATCCTCACCTTACTTTCTCTCCTATTCCTACCAATCCTGGATTCCATGGTCTATGATCTCAATAATTCCCTTGGAATAATTCAGAATTCCTTAACACTTATCATATCTGCCTTGTAAAATTTCAAATCTGGAAGACCCTCATTATCCACCATGCCATAGCTACTGCTAGTCTTTGGTACCACTATAAATCCAAAATCATCTGCATCCACTGCAAAACATCCATAATGCCTGGAAATTTTACTTGATTTTTTATGTGTTGGCATATTTATTCCTTGGCTTTTCACAAAGCTTCCTTACGTTTTACTGCATACATATCCAAGATCCCTTAACTTGCCTGATATTTCACAGAGAAATGGTTCTTTCCACTCCTTCCCTTTCGTTGTGGATCACTGAGAAAAAGTCATCTACATCCTGTGCCTCTGGGGCCTCATCTTCAAGCACCTCCTCAGACCACCCCACTCTTCCATCTGCCCTCACCATTCTGTGGGTGCTTCCTTGATAAGGTCACAATGACTCCTGTGTTACTAGACCCAGTAGGAACTTTTCAGTATTCATATGACAAGATCTTTAAGTGGAAAACTTACAGATATGTTTGCAACAACTTAGATATGTGAACCCTATTTTACATCTGTGAATAGTGTACAATCTAAATACAAAGCAGATACATCCGACAAAATTCAACTTACAAAATGAGACTGTGTTGTAAGTGGAAAGTGCTGGATTTCTGATACACAGCACACAAAAAAAATGTAAACTATCTCTATTAATTTTTACATTGATTGCATGCACAGGTAAAAATATCTTGGTTATAATGTTTTAAAATATATTACTAAAATTCATTTCATATGTTTGTTTTTATCTTTTTAAAGGCGGCTACTAAATTTTAAAAATTCCATATTATAGAGTGCTTAGTGGTCCTATTGACAGCCCTGATCAAGCCGTGCGTAAAAATAAAGCCCAGAGCAAAATGACTGGGAAAAATTTTCCCAAGGAGAGGAGTCTACCTCCACCCCATAGCAAGATGCAGCATGTATACACACACACACACACACACACACACACTCACACACACGGTTGATGTCCCAGAGTACCACCATTACTTCTCAAACGCCATGAGGTTGCACTCCCACAGAGTCCAAACTGGACTTGATCTCAAGAGAGAAGTCAGAAGTCCATATAATTTACCATTTAGGGAGAGCCAAACCAGAGACTATGCATAAAAATATTTTGTGGGTTGCCCATCATCGGCTTCTATTATAAATTCAATTTGTTTGGGAAACTCTTCCAGGTAGGGTCATTTTAAAAATACACAGTAAATGTAAATAACAATCACTCTAGCCAATAAATGAAATTGAGAGGATAGAACACAAATATTATCATTATCAAATCACTACTGGATTTGTGAGTCAGTCAGGGAACAGATGAGATTGGATTAATTAGGTGACTCTAATTGCACGGCCATAATATTGATCATATTACGCTAGGACTTCTGAAACATGGCAGCCCTCCCAACTACTTAACCACCAAAGCCCACCAACCAGACAGGTTGTTGCTGGCAAATCCCCTCTGACAACACCTGGAGGATTTTCCCCAACATCCCACTCTGCCACTGCATTCTTCTACCTGCTACAGGCCAAGGAAATATTTTCTCCAAGGTTCATGCTCTGTGTGTGTGTGTGCCAAGCTCTGGGGGTGACCCTTCTCTCCCAGGTGAAGAGAAGGATTGAGGTGCAAGCCCTGGGATTGGACAAGAACTAAGATTTGCTGACACAGAAAAGAGAATCTATAGTGTGCAGGGTCAGCAGAGTCCAAGAAGCCCCAGTGATTCCTGGATAGAATCAGAGAAGAGGATGTCAGACGGAGCAGGTATGTTTGGGTGTGAGTTTGCTTGGGAATATCAGGAGGATGTGCGTAACATAGGTAATGCATTCATAAATGTCTTTCATTCATATATCCATCCTTTGTTATGGAGTACTTTCTACATACATTAAGGCACTAGTTCTTGCCCTCTGGAGTTTACAAAGTCAGTGCCAGACGAATTTATAAATTGTATTTATAATATACAGATACAGCACTTCAGGTATGTTAGGTGTTCCAAGCATTTTTCAAACATTAACTCCTTTAATAACTCTCCATGACCTTACAAAGTAGGTATTCTTGTTATTATGCCAATGACAGATGGAGAAACTGAGGCACAGACAAGGTAAGTAACTTGCCCAAGGTCAAATATCTAGTAAATGATAGAGCTGGAACCCAGGCCTGTTTTGAGTGGTATTCTGTGCTATGTCCCCTTCCTGTAATTCTCATTTCTGAGTTTATTCATCATATACATGTGTCACCAACCCACAGGTGTTACAGATATAATCTCATGTACACCTGGTGATGTCAAAAGGAAGTAGTTACTAGCATGAACCCCAATGTGCAGGTTGGGAGAGTGGAGAGGCTCCCAGTGGCGCAAAGGCTTTTCCAGGACGGGGAACTGACAGAGAAAAAAAGAGGACTGAACTCAGCTCTGTCCCCTCCAAGCTGGGACCCTGGTTACATTCTCAGCGTGTGGTGTGGCGAGCTGTGGTGGATATTTGTGTACAGTTATGGAGATAACACAGCCAAGTAGGGTAAGCAGTCAATGGTCTAGTGGAGGCTTTGGATAGGTTTCAGTGAAGGAAGGGGCCCAGGAAATGGAATCTTGAAGGAGCAACCTCATTTCCTTGGTGACAGAACCCAAAAGAATTCTGGTCACCAGGCACCCACATTCTAGAGACAGCCCCTCATCCAGTTCACTTGACCAGAGATGCTCAACAGAGTAACATGTATGTGGTCCCGTCATTTTCCACTTTCCAAGGCTCTGGCCTCAGGAGAGCCAAGAGTGAGAACTTTATCAGTCGCTGTAGACACTGGCTCAGCCCTTACTTCTAACACCTCTGGCCATTCGGCACAGGGTACCCTAAGGTAACACAAGGCAGCCCAGGACAGGTCAGTCCAGGCCAGGCCACAACTGTGATCCCACCAGGGCAGCCCCACACCCTTTACCCCTTCCTGTGTGTGGTGGGGGGATAAGGCAGGAAATGAGGAGGGGTGTCTTCCTGGGCAGGAGCAAGTTGTTAGGTGTGGGAAACCTGGCAATCTGTCATGTCCATAGCGCAGCTCATGGCTAGCAGGATGGAAATGTAAGTTCCCCTGGGACGCATTTAAATCCGAAAAACTCTTAAAGAGTAACTGGGGAGGAGGCTTCGGGGGTCTGCTTAGACAACACCACAGGAGGAAATGTGGACCCCCAGTTCTGCTCCCAAGATCCAGCACAGAGGAGCATCTGCATAGATCTCCAGCCAGAGAGGGAACAAGATGACACCTTGAGGTTTGGGATGTGGGTAGAGGTCCTTGGTACCAGAACTTACATTTGCCTGGGTGGCTCAGTTAGTTAAGCATCCAACTCTTGATTTTGGCTCAGGTCATGATCTCGGGGTCCTGGGATAGAGCCCCACCTCAAGCCCCGTGTGGAGCTCTGAGCTCAGCAGAGAGTCTTCTTAAAGTTTCTCTCCCTCGGCCCCTCCCCAACCCATATGCATGTGCCCTCTCTCGCTGTCTCTCTCTCTCTCAAAAATAAATAAATAAATCTTTAAGAAAAAAGAAAAATTTCGCTTCCTTGTGAATTTGAGAATCAACGTCTTCATCTAAAAATTACATTATGGTTCTATTCTAACTTTATTACATTGAATCAAATATTTGGGGTGAAAATGAATTCTTTACAATATTATAAACCATTGATAAATACAGTTTATTTTTATTTAATCATGGATTTTATTTCCTTTTTAATGTTTTATCATTTTTTTCATATTATCTATTGCATTTGTTTTAGAATTTATTGACGTTATTATTGTCATTATTACCTTACTTCTGATTGCTTTGAGCATATGCGCTGCCAAAGTGAGCGCTACTTCTGATTGCTTTGAGTTTATTTTCCTCTTCTTTCTAAAATTTCTTGAGGTGGGAACTTAGATTAATGATTTCAGACATTTCTTCTTTTCTAATGTAAGCATTTAGTGCTATAAATTCCCCTCTAGGCACTGCATTATCTGCATGCCACAAATTTTGATATGTTGTGTTATTTTCATTTTTTTTTAATTTAAATTCAATTAGCCAAGGTATAGTACATCGTTAGTTTTTGATATAATGTTCAATGATTCATTAGTTGAATATAACATGCAGTGCTCATCATATCACCTGCTCTCTTTAATTCCCATCATCCAGTTACCCCATCCCCCCACCCACCTCCTTTTCCACAGCCCTCAGTTTGTTTCCTGGAGTCAAGAGTCTCATATGGCTTGTCTCCCTCAATGATTTCTTCCCATTCAGTTTTCCCTCCCTTCGCCTAATTTCCTCTGCACTATTCCTTATGTTCCATGTATGAGTAAAACCGTATGATAAATGTGTTTCTCTGATTGACTTATTTCACTCAGCATAATACCCCCCAGTTCCATCCATGTTGATGTAATTTCATCTTTTTTAGAATTTCATTTGAGAGTGCCTATTGAACCATAAATTACTTATAAATGGGCTGATTAATTTCCAGTTATTTGGAGACTCTCTTGTTATCTTTATGTTGTTGATTTAAGGATGGTTTTATTATGGTTGGAGACTATACCTGGTATGATTTCAATTTATTTCAATTTGTTGACATTTGTTTTACGACCCAGTATGTGTTCTATCTTGGTGGATGTTCCATGGGAACTTGATAAGAATGTGTATCGGCTGTTGTTGGATGTAGTGTCCTATAAATGTCAATTGAGTGTTCTACAAATGTTAATTGGATACTGATATTTAATGACATTGTTCAGTTCTTCTATATCTTTGTTGACTTTTTGTCTAATAGTGCCATAAATTTCTGAGGAGGGTGTTGAAGTACCCAGTTATAATTTTGGATCCCTCTATTTTTCCTTCCAGTTATATTAGTACTTTTTTTTAGATTTTGATTTTATTATGAACATTTTCAAGAATACAGCAATTGAAAGAACTTTACAGTGAATGCCTGTATACTCACCACATAGATTTTACCATTATAATGTTTTGCTATACTTGTTTGTTCTAGCATATAGCCATCATCTATCATCAATAAAACCATCTTGTTTTGATACATTTCTTTCTTTTTTCCAGCTTTATTAAGATATGATTGACAAGCAAAGATTGTACATATTTAGGTTGTACAATGTGGTATCTTTTTTTATAGTGTACAACTGATGACATATCAGTTT
The DNA here is from genome assembly GCF_054177405.1 of Leptonychotes weddellii. Taxonomy (NCBI): domain Eukaryota; kingdom Metazoa; phylum Chordata; class Mammalia; order Carnivora; family Phocidae; genus Leptonychotes; species Leptonychotes weddellii. The sequence continues at coordinate 5,449,174 of NC_138369.1, read as the reverse complement.
TTGATTCACATATTTTGATTCTCTGTTGTAATCCCTGTCTTCTTGGTGGAGTGATTCTTTTATTATCAAGTAATTCCCTTGTCCCTAGTAATTTACTCTGATCTGAAATCTACTTTTGGCATGTTCTTTCTCCAGTTCCTTCCTCTCCAAGATCTTCTCTCTGTCTTTAATTCAGAGAATAAGGGATGCCACGTGCCACCACTGGAAGGCAATGGAAGTTCAGACTCTCATTCCATCTGCACTGACAATATTCTAGCTGGGAAAGGGAATGCAACCCTTTGTTGCCTGCTGATGCCACTTGGTGCGGGGGCGGGGGGTGTGAATGACCACACTTCCTACTCATTCTCCCCTGACACTGATCCAGCTATCTTCTACCACACCAGTGGGAGACAAAGAAACAGACTCCCAGCTCTGTGTCCACTGATGCTGCAGTGGAATAGGAAAGCACCCACCTGGGATGCTTGCTGTTGCCCAGGGTGGCAAGAGTCTAGGTGTCTGGCTTCCACTTTGTTGATGCTGCTGGTGGGACAGAAAAGTGTCTTCCTGGGCATTTGCTGTTGCTGAATCAGGGAATCAGTAGAGACCAAGTCAGCAGGTAAAAAAGTGCCTGCCTGGGCTGCCTGATGCTGATGGTAGGAAATAGGTGTCTATACTCCCCACTCAGTTCTCACTGACAGCACAGAGTTTGGGTGGGGTAGGGTGGGTATGGTAAAAAATTTTTCTGTCCTGCTGAGTTTTCCATGACCTGACCCTTTAGCCAGAGAGAACATGCTTGTCTAAGGACTTTTATTTTGCCTGGGTCTGTTGGTGATTCCAAGTTGCAGGCATCTCTGGTGATCAGAATTGGGTAAATGGAAAATTTTAATAAAATGTAAGAAACTTCTTACTGTGTAATGCATTCCTCAAGTGCTGAGGTCCTTAGCCAGTCCACCTTCCTCTTTCCATCTTTTAGTCTTCATACAATTATTTGTTGAATTGTTTCCAAGGCTTTATATTATGTTTAGCAGGGAGAAACAGGGAAAAGTGAGTCTATACCATCTTGTCCCAAACTGGGAGCTACATTTTTTTCCTTTACTATTTGGGTATTTCTTTCTTTTTTTTTTTTTTCTATTTGAGTATTTCTTAAGTTTTTGCTTCATATTTTTCATGTTTTGTTGATCTAATAAAGGAGTTCTTTTTATCTATTACATTTTCAGTGTGTTATCCTCAGATATAAAAAGCTTCTTATGTATTGGTCTTGTGTGCAGTCACCATGATGAGCTTACTGATTATAAATCAAATTGTGATGGGGTGCCTGGGTGACTCAGTCTGATTGAGCATCCAACTCTTGATTTTGGCTCAGGTCATGATCTCAGGGTCGTGAGACTGAGCCTTGTGTGGGGCTCTGTGCTCAGCAGGGAGTTGCTTGAGATTCTCTCTCTCCCTCAATCTCTGCCCCTCCCCCCACTTGTGCACTCTCTCTAAAAAAATTAAAATAAATAAAATAGAAATCAAATTGTGAGTAGGACCTGCAGGATTTCCTGGGCAGATGATTTTGTCATTAGGAACATTAATGATGCTGCAGTTATCCTTGTCCTTGTCTCATATAGATTGGGAGTTGTTCCAGTCCTTAACCATTAGTGATTGTTATGGGCTGAAATGTGCACCACCCCCTCTCTCCACAATTCCTGTGTTGAAGCCCTAACTCCCAGTATCTCAGAATGTGACTGTATTTGAAGATAAGGTCTTTATAGAGGTAATTAAGTTAAAATGGGGTCAACAGAGCAGACCCTAATCCAAATGACTTGTATCTTTATAAGAAGAGGAAATTTGGGCAGAGATGTGGACAGAAGGAAGACCAGGTGAAGACACAGGGAGAAGACAACTATCTACAATCTGAGAAGAGAGGCCTAAGACAGATTCTTCCCTCGTGATCCTCAAAAGGGACCAACTCTGCTGACACACTGACCTCAGAATTCTAGCCTCCAAACTGTGAGAAAATAAATTTCTGTTGTTTAAGCCACCTAGTCTGCAATACTTTGTTATGACAGCCCCAGGAAACTCCTACAGGTTTTAATGCCCTTTTAATGTTTTCCAAATTAAGGAAGGTCTTTCTATTCTGTGAGTTCTATATTAGAAATGGATATTATATTTCTCAAAATATTTTTATTATGGAAAAAAGGCACATAACATAAAACTCATCCTGACAACAATTGCCAAGTGTACATTACAATATTATTAACCACATGCACATTGTCATGCAACAGATCCTCAGAACCACCCCCTCTCATCCCACATGACTGAAGCTCTACACACACCGAAAAACTCCCCACCCACCCTACCCCCAGCCCTTGGCACCCACCATTTTACTTTGTTTCTATGAGTTTGACTACTTTAGAGTCCTCATATAAGTGGAATCATGTGGTATTTGTCATTTTGTGACTGGTTCATTTCACTGAGCATGATGCCCTCAAGGTTCACACATGTTGTAGCATATGACAGGATTTCCTTCTCTGAATAATATTCCGTTGTATGAACACAGCACATTTTCTTTATTTTTTCATTCAACAATGTATATTTAAGCTGTTTCCATCTCTTGGCTATTGTAAATACTGCTACAGTGCATTTTCTCAAATGTTTTCCTGGCACTCAGTGAGACTGAAAAAAAATTTCTTATATACATTAGCTAATGTAATATATTACCTTTCTAAATTTCTAAAGTTTAAATATTTGCCTCTCCATAGATAAATCTTGCCTAATTGTGATTTGTGTTGATACCAGTTCATTAATAATTTAAGATTTTTTTATCAAATATTTTTCCATAATGGCGTTTTGTGTGTTCAGGAAGTTTGCATATGATATGGGGATTTCCTAATTCTTGAATATTTAGTAGAGCTTTCTAGTAAACCTTTAGGATAGGAAGTATCTTCCTAGATGTGAGGCAGAGAGCAGAAAAATAATAAAGTGGTTGCTATACTTAACTATATCCAAAAAAAACTGTAGTTTTATTAAATCATTTTTTACATACTCTTTGCTTACTTGTTAGAATAGTGCATATTATTTTATTAATGAAAAGAGAATTCAATAAGGTATTTTAAAATAAGACAATATCTATTGAGAATTTCTAAGAAATATGAAAATTTTAACAATATGTTGCTATCAATTCCCTCATCTGTAAAATGGAGATAGATAATAGCATCTTCCTTGTAGATTTGCTGTGAAAATACTCAGGAGTGATGTGCATAAAATGCTTATCATCATGTACATTGGAGATTAATGCTCTATTCATTTTTCCACAAGGATGATTATAGCTTTTTTTAATGCTAGAAGACTGAAGTTTTCAAAATATATTCTGTTGTTGCAAAGTGAGTCACTTTTATAAATTCTTCTAACAGTTTGATGATCCCTTTGGAATATAAATTCAGGCTTCTGTGCATGTATGCATGTGTGTGGGTCTGTCTTTATACCTATATCTTAAATAATACTTAAAGCCTTATAATGAAAAGCTGTCCTCCTCACTCTTTTCTGACTCCCAGAAACAACTTCTTTATAGTAAATTGTAATTCTGTATTTCTAAATTCTGTAATTCTGTATTTCTGAAAAATAGCATGTAGTTCTCTTACATATCTTAAAACATAACTTCCCTTATCCAATATAATTATTTAATGAATTAGGATAAACCAAAAGTCAATGTCTATTGTTTTATTACATAAATATTTAGCACTTTATGACATATGAATCTTATCTGTTGATATGCCAGGTAGGATATTATGAATACATTTTCTTTCTCATTTTTTCTTTTGACCTTTTAAATGTAAATTCTTTCTTTCTATCAATTCATCACGGTTTTTCCCTCTCCACCAGGAATTTAAATCTCCTTTCCGCAAGACTGTTGAATCTCAGATCTGTACCTCTGAAACAAATAATGCAATATATGTTAAGAAAAAAAAAAAGAAGAAGAAGGTAGCAGGAGGGGAAGAATGAAGGGGGGGAAATCGGAGGGGTAGACGAACCATGAGAGACGATGGACTCTGAAAAACAAACTGAGGGTTCTAGAGGGGAGGGGGGTGGGAGGATGGGTTAGCCTGGTGATGGGTATTGAGGAGGGCACGTTCTGCATGGAGCACTGGGTGTTATGCCCAAACAATGAATCATGGAACACTACATCTAAAACTAATGATGTAATGTATGGGGATTAACATAACAATAAAAAAATTTTTTTAAAAATCTCCTTTCCGTAGATCCAGATGCATGGGACAGTTTATCAGTTTCAGTTTTTGCTTGCCGACATCCCTCTTGGGCTTGAGCATATACATATGCATACATATACACCTATATCTAAAAGAATAGAGGAGGAAAGGATGTTTATCTCTGGGCAAAGGACTGGGAGACAATGCTGGGAATGAGGATGTTTTACTGACTTTGTATCGCTTTTTAAAGTTTTCCTATATGTGTATCTATGACCTAGTACCCTCCCTGTCCCGCCAAAATTCTTAAAAATAGCGTTAGATCAATAAGGCAAGTTGTAGAGCAATGTGCACATATAATCCATTTTCAAAGAAATTAAGACAGCAAACATGCACAAAAAATTGCAAGCCCTAAATATGGACACGTTCTTTAGGATTGTGTGAGCCTGTGTGAACGTGGAGAAAGGACTGTAGTTTCATGTTCATCCTGCTACTAGTGCAGTCTAGGGATACACGTAAAGCCCCGCCTCCAGCCCCGCCCCTGGAGCTGATTTCCTCCCACCGCCCCGCCCACCAAGCCTATTCCAGCCACACTCCTGCCCCTGGAATTGGTCTCCGCCCACCACACCTCCTCTTGACTACGACCCCGCCCACTGCCACGCCCCAGGTGTGGTCTCCGCCCACCTGCCCGCCCGCCGTCTCGCTGTTCCCGCCCACAGTCCCACCCACAGACCTGATCTCCGCCCGGATGCCTGGCACCGCCCACAGCCCCGCCCCTAGGACTGGTCTCCGTCCCTGGTGCTGACCCAGGCCGGGGCCGTGGGGCCCTCACTAATTGAACTAGAAATCCTCGCCCGAGGCTGGGGTACGCGGCGGTCGACCTCGCCCGACCCCACCCAGAGCCCCTAAACGTCCCTCTCCACGGCGGCTCGACAGAAACCGGAACTGGGGCGCGAGGCGGCCAGCCCGAGACCGGAAGCGGAAGCGTGGGGCGGTGCCGTGGAAGGAGCCTCGGGTGGCTTGCTGCGTGGGGTGTGCGGTCTTCTCCGCGCGGGACCAGCTTCACGTGGTATGTTTGGCCTCGGGGCGAGGGGCCGGACTCGGTGCGCGGCGGGCAGTCCGGGGCTTCCGGTAGGCGCCCAGGGAGGGGCACGGGCCGCGGGCATTCCCGATCTCGGGCTCTGGCGTCCCCGCGTCCCTCAGTCCCCAGCCGGAGCCCCGTTTCCTCCCCTGGGCTGTTTCCTCAGGTCGGTCCGAAGCTGCTGTTCCTCCCAACTCTGGACGCCGCCGCCCTCACCCCACTCTGAGGGGTGATTTTGCCCCCCAGGGGACTTTGAGCAATGTCTGGAGGCATTGTTTTGGTTGTGCAAATGGGGGTGTGGGGAGGCGCAACTAACATCTAGCGGGTGGAGGCCAGGGATGCTGCTCAGCATCCTACGGTGCACGGAACAGCCCCCCACAACGATGCATTATCAATAGTGCCGGGGTCGGGAAATCCTGCTGTAGGGCCCCAAAATCTCTGAAGTCCTGAGTCAACCTTGGAAATTGTTTCAAAGTCAGCTGAGTCACTTATCCGCCCCCTAAGTGACAAGCCATGTTTAAAGTGGAGTCAGAGGGTGCCTCGGTGGCTCAGTTGGTTAAGCATCGGACTCTTGGTTTCTGCTTAGGTCATGATCTCAGGGTCCTGGGATCCTGCTACCTTCGGGCTCCTTGCTCAGCATGGAGTCTGCCTGAGATTATTTCCCCCACTCTCTCTCCCCTTCTCCTCCTCCCCCCCTGCACTCTCTCTCTCTAAAATAAATAAATAAAATCTTTTTTAAAAATTAAAAAAAAGTAAAGCGTATGTAGTCACCGTAAAATCTTTATCCAGCCAGATGAGTTGAGCAAGTCAAATGCACACACAGCATGACACTGCTTTCCTCCCACTTGGGGTGCGGATGGTTGGGTGGGAATCAGGTAAATCCAGTCACTGCCAACATTTACACTTTAAGTAAATGGAAAAAAAAAAGATGGATGGGGTGGTCTATCTATCCAAGAACTATTACTCCCTATAAAAAGGCCTTAACAATCTTTGTGCCTTTTTTTTTCCCCAGAAAAGAAAAGCATCTCTTGAGCTCAAGTTTGTGTTAAAACCAGCTTCAAGGTCCACCAGCCTCAGAGTCCACCAGCCTTACTGGTCCGTGGATTTCTGTGACCAGGTGAGGACCCTGAGGAACTTGTAACAGGTTCCAGCATCCTCCACTGTGCAGAGGGAGCTGTTAATGGGCTTCCCTGTGCTCAGGCTGTAAACACAAAGAGCCGCTAAGAGTGAGGGTATCTTAAGGAAAAATATTTGTATGTTTGATGGATTATGTTCAAAGGAAAGATACTGAGGTGAGTGTTGTTATGTGTGTGGAAATAAGGCCATAAGTACAGTTATATGCAAATAAGTACGCATTAAGCAAATACATAAATCACTAAATGTATGTTAACGGTAGAGAAATAGATTTTCTTGCATTCCATAATACTAAAAATTTCAGGATTTTATATATAAGCATAAATACATAAAGTTTTTATATGTATATGTAGTACTACAAGTCATCCCAGTAAAGATTAGCAGGACTCCTCAGCAGCATTCCTCAGGCGCATTCAATTTGACTTCTAAAGCCCTATAAATCCTCCTCAGAGATTCACAATAAAGGGACATCTGGGGGGAAAAAATGCTTTGAACTTTCTTTTAGTAACAGAAATATAGAATTGAATTGACCAGCAACCAGATGCATTTTGAAGAAGTGGATTTTTTTTTTCTTAATGAGATTTAAAATTATCTAGAGGAATATCCAACAACTTGTGTGTTGAAGATAGGGCATTTGTTTCAACAAAGATTGTCCTCTCTACCTTGTCTTCTGGCAGGAATTAACTTTATTTCTTAAAACTTTTCTGAAATAATGGTCTGGTGATTCACATTACAGAGGATCCTGTTAAGTAGTCTTCTACTTAATTGTTGGGTTTTACTAATTACATGCATGTGTGTGTGTGTCCCATTTTCATTCTCGATTTCCTGTAATGTTTCGGAGGGGAATGTTTGTCATGCAGTAGATATTCTTTGAGTGCACAGTTTATGGCGATCAACCCTTCTTGTTTATTTGAGAGTGAGAGGTTTACCAGGACACAGGACATTTAGTGTTCAAACCAGAACAGTTCTAGACAAACCAGGATGGCTCATCGTCTCTGTGAGGCAGGCCCTGGGCCAGATGGTAGAGACCTGGGAGAGCCAAACTGACCTTGTTCTGCCTCCATGGAACTTACATTCTAATAGGGAATTGTGATCTTATTTATTTTTTCAAAGATTTTATTTATTAGAGAGAGCACGAGCAGGGTGAGGGGCAGAGGGAGAAGCAGACTCCCCACTGAGCAGGGAACCCTATATGGGACTCGATCCCAGGACTCCAGTATCATGACCTGAGCTGAAGACAGATGCTTAACTGACTGAGCCACCCAGGTGCCCAAGAATTGTGATTTTAAACACCTAATGACAGGAGTGATGTGGGAGCTTGGCACAGAGAACTCAATCGAGGGAACAGGGAAGCCTTCTTGAGAAGGGCTGATATTTACCTTAAGAGCTGAGGTTGGGGTCAGATTTAGCTAGCTATAGAGTTGCTGGAGCAAGGGTGTGGGATTATTTTCAAGAGAGCATTTCAGGCAAAGGGAGCTGCATGACGACAACCCCTGAAGCAGGAGAGAGCCTTGTGTGCTCCATGAGCTGGGAAGACAGGAATGGCTGAGCCGAGACAGCAAAGTGGGGCGTGCAGAGCAGGGCAGGCCGGACCAGGTCAGATCTTAGATTGGACTCTGTTCTAGGACCGGTGGAGAGACATGGTAGCGATGTGAGCACTGGGAGGATGTGATTCACATTTGGTCTATGTGCGTGGGTTAAAATGGACTTCAGGATTCAGAAGGAAGATTTAAGAGGCAAGACTGGGGGTGGTAGGAAGAAGTTTAGGGATAAGATAATGGTTCCCTAAGCCCGGATGGTGGTTGTGGAATAGGAAAGAAGTGCGAAGAGGAGACCTGGGAGTTTAGAACTGAGAAAATATAACGATGCTTTCATTCGTGCTTGTATTTGCCAGATGGTACCAGGCCTTTCTCTGCCCCCAGCTCCTGTCCATGTGAACCTGCAGGCCTCCCCCCACACCCAGGCCCACGCTTTCATCCTGCTTTGCCACTCACAGGCCCCCTCCTCTGCATCCTGGAAGAAGTCAGGCCTGAGTATGTCCACGGCTGCCCTGTCTCCTGCGGGAGCCACGAGGCACCTGTAGCTATTGCAAAGAAACCAATGAGAAATACGATCAAAATTTCATTGCTTTCAGTCCTTCTGGCCACGTTTCAAGTGCTCAGTAGCCACATGTGGCTTGTGGCTGCCAGTTGGACAGAGCAGTTAGAGGACATCTCTGTCATCCCTGGAAGTTCTCCTGGGCAGCGCTGGTATAGGGTGGCCCATCCTCTCTGACCTTCCAGCACTGACATACATCCGGGTGCAGGAGTCACTGAATCTCTAAACTGAGCACAGACCCCTCTGCCCTCCTATGAGATTTCACCTGCCAGAAGACCTTGATGGGGACCTTGGGGCCTGAAAGTGCCCCAGGCACCTTCTCAGCCTGCTTTTCCTCTGGGGGCTCCGGGAGTGGCTGGGTCCCAGCCGTCTCACTGCTCAGCTCAGTGACTGGGCTCTTCCTAACTGCAGATTGGGTCCCTGGTGGGGAGAAAGGAGACATCCTCCACCCGCAGAAGGGAAAGAGGCTCCATAGCAGTTGTCTGGGTCTGCTGGACTCACTCCAGGCCTCAGGGAAGGTTGGATGTGAGAGGCTGTATTCCTTTCCTGTCGCTGCTGTAACAAATTACCAGAGACTCAGTGGCTTAAAGCAACACAGATTTCTTCTCCTGCCATTCTGGAATGCAGAAATCCCCAGTGGTCGGCAGGGCTGCATTCCTTCCAGAGGCTCTAGGGGAAACTCCTTGTCCTTGTCTTTTCCATCTCATAGAGGCCACCTGCCTTCCTTGGCTTGTGGCTTCTGCCTCCATCTTCAGAGCCGGTGGGTAGCATCTTCAAATCTCTCTCTCTCTCTGACTCCTGCTTTCATCATCACAGCTCCTTCTCTGACCTGACCTTCTTACCTCCCTCTTGTAAAGACTCTTGTGATGACATTGGGCTCACCCGGATAATCCTGGATACTCTCTCCATCTCAGGAGCCTTACCTTAATCACGGCTACACAGTCCCTTGTGTATGGAAGCTCACACATTCACAGATTCGGAGGAGTAGAACACCTTTGGGGCAGGGGCATTAATCTGTCTCCACACAGGCCCAGGAGGCAAAGATGCCCTGAACTCGTTCTCTCCACCTGGCCCAAACTCTTAGTGTACCACGTTCCCCTCCCTGCTCACACTCACACCCTTTATTGCATTTATCTGTTGGGTGCCAGGACGGCCCACATAGAGACCTCAAGAAGCTGGTTCTATGGAGTTATATTTGATTCCCTAACTCCAGGGAAAGGAGGCCATTCATTCCCTTTTTATAAAAAGGAAACATTCCATAGACACCGCTTTGAACCTTCTTTTTTTTTTTTCACTTAAATTTATTGGAGATAAGAATCTCTATCAATACCTAGAGATCACCTCTTTCTTTTCTGGCTGCGAGTTTCTTCATTCTGTGGATATTCCCTAGTTTATTGAGCTAATTCCCTATTGATGGTCAGTATTGTTTCCAGGTCTTTGATATTCTAAATAAGGCCAGGGTGAATCATTGCACCCTTATCCTTTAGTATTTGTGTCCTTGTCCTTTAGTATTTGTGTATCCTTGAGGTAGGTTCCTAGAAGTGTGATTGGCAGGGAAGGCGTAAATGTTGCTGTGTTTTGCTTGAAGTTGGCAACTTTCCTTCCATAGGAATTATGCCCCAGCAGTGTATGACCATGCCCTTCCAGACAGGCTTGCCAAGAGGAGATGTGGCCCACCAGGCCCTTGTTGATCTGACAGATAAAAAATGGTATCAGTGTAGTTGCAGTGTGCGTCTCTGTTATTATGAACAAGATCACTGGTGGTTCTACCAAGGGTCGTGTCCTTGAAATGGTGGTGGTGGAAACCAGAGTGTCCTGGGCTGAGGAGGGGCTGGGATGTGGGGAAATGAGAGAGCGAGACCCTTTGCCTGTGATCAGAGAGAGGGGCTGGGTAGTAACAGAGAGAAAACTGCTCTTAAGATGGATTTATTTCACGGGGCACCTGGGTGGCTCGGTCACTGAGCATCTGCCTCCGGCTCAGGTCATGATCCCAGGGTCCTGGGATCGAGCCCCGCATTGGGCTCCCTGCTCAGCGGGTAGCCTGCTTCTCCCTCTCCCACTCCCCCTGCTTGTGTTCCCCCTCTCTCTGTCAAATAAATAAATAAAATCTTAAAAAAAAAAAAAGATTTATTTCACTACTGAAAAACACTTCCTTGGGTTTCCATGGTGTAAGAAAGGGCCCAGTAGAGCGGGCGAGCTGGACAGGAGGGGCAGGCAAGACAGTCGATTGTGCGCAGCTCCTGAACGGGCAGGCGGGACAGAGCACAGAACAGAGCCGCAGAGCCGGGCCTGACACAGAAGGGGAGGCAGCTCTGGGTTTGGAACAGGAGGGAGGGCGGGGACCATGGTGCGCATGGCCGTTTGGGGGGCAGCGCGGGCAGGTAGATTCCTTCTCATGAAGATTGCTCTGAGAAGTAGGAGGCGGGACCAGCTGCCAAAAGCGAGGGTGTGTTTATTATCTGTTGCCCCCTAACAGATTGTCCCAAACCTCGGTGACTGAAGACAATAATAATCATGTGTCATCTCTCATGGTTTTTGTGGCTCAGGAACTCAGGGCAGCTTAGCTAGAAGGTTCTGGCTCAGGCACTTTGATGAGTTCCTAGCGGGATATCAGCTGGGGCTGCAGGGATCTGAAGTCTTGCCTGGTGCTGAGGGTTCACTGCCAAGGCGGTGACTCCCAGGCCGGCACACTGGTGCTGCTGTTGGAGGGAGCCCTCGGTTCCTCTCCAAGTCACCGCCGAGGTACTCTTGTCACGCGGGTCAGCCTGATGCAGGTGGGTGTCCACACCAGGAGGCTTCGGTCATCGGGGGCCATTTAGGAAGCGGGTTACATGGAGCGAAGAGGGGAGGGTGTGTGGGTGTAAAGAGATGAGAACAGGTGGATGGGTAGGGAGTCGCACTGACTTACGGAATGGCCTGCGGGGTCAAGGGCTCTGCACGTTGGTGACCGTGTTTCCCTAGAGGTGGTCGCATTACAGCTCTACCCCGGCGCTGCCACTGGGCAGGCGTGAAGGTGGGG
>NC_138369.1:5422038-5437177 GCF_054177405.1 Leptonychotes weddellii | reverse complement strand
TAATGAAGACAGTGGTATATTTCTCAGATTATTCTTTCAGGACTAAGTCACTCATTCCCCTAGCTGCTGGAAATGTTTTAATGGCTCGTCTTGCCATTCTCTCAGTAATTCTCTTGGGCCAAAGAAAGTGCCACACCTAAGATTAATGTCCACCTTCAAGGGGCAGCCCAATTCCACGGACTCGTTCATATGAGGAGTACAAATGCCCAATTCCTTTGCCTCAATTTGTGACACTCCTGAAGGGCCACCCCTGCTCCAGAACTCCCCATGGGATCAACTGTTACCTCTGTTTTTAACTTATCAGTGTTCAGTCCCTTATTCTGCCCAATCTTGGTTCTCTCCTTTAGACATGGTTACCTCAAGCAAATGACAAACTTTTTGTCCTAAAGTTTTATTTCTTCATCTGTAAAATAGAAACAATGGAATGCCTACTTTGTAGATTTGTATTAAGGACTCAGTAACATATGTAAAGCATTTATGAGACTTCCGGTATATAGGAAACATTTCATTTTTATTATAAATTAATTAAAATTTATTGTAGGAATATACTGAGCAAGATAAGCCACACAAAGAGTAAATACTATATGAATCTATTTGTATGAATTTTAAGAATAGCAAAACAAAATCTGTGATAGGAAAAAAATCAGAATAGTGGTTGCATCTAAACTCAGGTTGTGGGGGCAAGGGATAAGGAGCAGGGATTGACTGAGATGTGACATGAGGGAACTTTATGGGATGAAGAGAATGTTCTGTATCTCAAGAGAAGTATAGGGTACGTAAGTGTATGTATTTGTCACAATGCGTTAAACTATACACTCAAGATATGTACATTGCATTGCATGTAACTTGTACCTCAGTTTGATTTATTTTGCTACGTGAAAGCATCCAGATACAAAAAACCATGTATTGTATGATTCCACTGTATGGCATTTGGGAAAAGACAAAACTCTAGGGAAGGACAACAAATCAATGATGTTCAGGGGCAAAGAGTAAGAGAAGGGAATGCCTGCAAAGGGGCAGCAAAAGGAATTTGGGAGTGATGGAATTGTTCTCTCGTGACTGTGTTGATAGATACACAACTCTATGCACTTGCCAAAACCTATAGAACTGTACACTGTGAAGAGTGAATATTATTGTAAGTTAAAAAAAAATAATAATCTGCCAGGTAGCAGAAGGAATGTAAAATAGGATAAACTATAACAAACAAACCTAACTGTATTACAAATGAATAACATAATCACAAGGAAGAAATCCAAATTTACTTTGGAAAGCTGTATTTGACCAGATATGTAAGGCTGACTACAAAAAGAGTTGTCCAGAAATCCTCTACTTTAGTTCAAAAATTTGTTCCTTAGAATTTTGTGGATTAGTGATTGTGAAATTATTTTATGTGCATATTAGGGTTGAACAAGTAAACATGTTGTAGATCATGAAAGCCGGCTTCTTCTCACTGTCCAAGAGAAACGTTACAAACAAGGAAAGAGACAAGACTAGAATAAATACTGTGGTGTTTGATTGGATTGGAATTGGAGGTAGGAGTATGAGTTCATGATTTTTGATAGGTGGGTAGAGATTGTGTGTGTGTGTACACATCCATATATTTTCACGGCCTGTCAGCTAAGTCACTCAGAAGGCCTAGTAGCAATGACAGTCCAGTAGGAATGAGAATACTTATTGCCTACCCCGATCTAGGTTTCTAAAATACTATTCTTGAAGAAGAGGAGGAGGAGAAAGAACAAGAAGAACCAGGGCTCTTTGGAGAAATGGGGGCTGTCATAGGGAATATAGAACCCAATCCTGAAATATCTTGAGTTTTTTCTAATGGAAAATAAAGATTGACAAAGAAGAAGCCCCAAAAATCTGCCTAAAAATTTCCCTCAGGTCCTTAAATAATACCTAAGCTGTGCACGTACAGGGGAAGACTCTAGGAGGCTTCGAAGAGAGTAGCTATTGAAAGCTGAAGGTTATGCAGAAATTTCAGAGATCACACATGCCAGGAGTTGCAGGTTGGTTTTTGGACTCATTTGGAATGGAATGACCTTGGTAAAATACAAACATACATACAGACATACATACGTACATACATACATACATAGTGGGTTTCGATTATGTCCCTAGAAATGTCACACCCTGAGGTTAAGTACCATGCACTACAAGTAAGGACTGCATCTTAGAAGTCAGTGCAAAACTGAAATAGATCTATGTTTTTAGAGGCTAAAACAGCCTTTATAGGCACAAGGTGACCCATTAATACTATAACTTCCTGCCATAACAAAACCTAATATTCAGAGGAAGGTACAATAATTAAGAGCCTTTATCAAGTATACTGTTCACAAGATTCAGCAAACAAGAGTCCTAGACATGCAAAGCAGCAGGAAGATGTTCTCTCAGTTAGGAATATATGAATCAATAGAAGCAGACTCAGAGACCAGATACTGGAGTTAGCAGACAGGGACTTCAGAATAACTATGAATAATATGTTAAGAAAAATGGAGAAGATGTGGGAAAATTGTAGAAAATGAAAAGACAAGCTGCAAATCTTCAAACCAACCAAAGGACATGTTGCTTTCAAAGGAGCAATAGACTGAAATCTTTCCAAAAAGAATGGAAGCAAGAAAACAGTGATGTCTGACATCCAGAGGTTTGAATTGGTAGGGGGGGCGGAATAAAGTATCAACTGCCAGTATGAAATTCAATGACCTAAGAAAAATATTCTTTGAAAATGCAGACAAATTGAAGGTGTGTTGCAACAGGGGTTTTAAGAAAGCAAAAGCTGAAATAATCAACAGCAGAACTGCACTTCAAGAAAAACTAAAGAGTGTTTTTAGGCTGGGACCCCTGGGTGGCTCAGTTGGTTAAGTGTCCAACTCTTGATTTCGGCTCAGGTCATGATCTCAGGCTCATGAGATAGAGCCCCGTGTTGAGCCCCACATGTCTGTCTGTCTGTATCTCTCTCTCTCTCAAATAAACCTTTTAAAAAGAGTTTTGAGGTTGAAGGAAAATCATTTCATGTGAAGACACATAACTCCAAGAATCAAGACCAGCAGGAAACAAAATAAAAGTAAATATAAATGAATATTGACTATATAAAACAACCCTGTATCGTTTTATTTTTGTGTAAGCCTAGGCTTTTTCAAAATAAAATGCTATTAAAAACACATTGAACCAATCCCTCAAAACTGGGGATGATGTAAGCCACTGCAAGAGATAACCCAGTCCACCCCCCAAAACTAGAGATCATGGGAACCCCAGCAAGTGATGCTCACTCACAATCTGCATCCAATAATAGAGAGGACAGAAGCCCTAGTAGAGGACCACCAGTCCCATTCAAAACTAACAACAGGACCTCAGATAGCAACTGTCACCCCTAAACACAAATAATGAGGTCTGAGCAAGCAAGACCTCCCACCCCCCCAAAACTAGAAGTGATAGGAACTCCAGCAAGTACCCCCTCCCCGAGTCACTTTCAATTCTAGAAGTGACAGCAGCCCCATCAGGGACTCCTTCAGCTGCTCAACACTAAACAATGAGCAGCCCAGTCCACTGACCCACCCAGTCTATACCAACAATACCGACAAGGGGAGATCCAGAAAGTGATTCTTCTTGTCCTCCGCTCACACTAGATAAAATGATCTATATAAAAAGACACTCAAATCGGAGGGGTAGACGAACCATGAGAGGTGATGGACTCTGAAAAACAAACTGAGGGTTCTAGAGGGGAGGGGGGTGGGAGGATGGGTTAGCCTGGTGGTGGGTATTGAGGAGGGCACATTCTGCATGGAGCACTGGGTGTTATGCACAAACAATGAATCATGGAACACTACATCTAAAACTAATGATGTAATGTATAAGAATAAAAAAATAATAATAATAATAATAAAATAAAGGAAGTAGAATCATGCAAAAAAAAAAAAAAGACACTCCCCCAGTCCCTCACTAGAGATAAGTGGGATCCCATGCAATTATCCCCCTGATTCTCTCCCCAAATTAGAGACAATGGGATCTCCATCTAGTGGTCCCTCCCTGTCACACCAACACTGGGAGCCCCAGATAGGCAGTGACCTTACAATCCCCAGCATCAGAGACAATAGGAGCCCCAGCCTCATACTTCCCAGGTACCCCCAACATCATGAGGGTTCCATCTGATGGTGGAAGCTTCAGTAAGTGATCTCCCTTTCCCCTCCAAGATTAGAGATGATGGAAGCACCAAAAACAACTTACAATCCCCTACACACTAAAGGAGAAAGGAGCCCCAGCAAATGTCACACCATTCTCAACACAAATCCCAGCTTGCTTCCCTTGATTCCCTCAGACTAGATATAGGAGTACTTCGAGCAAAAAGTAACCTGTCTCCCCAAAGGCAAGCAATACCAGTTTCAATAAGCAACCCTCCAGGTTCGACAACATAGGTGTCAAGTAGTCCCAGAAAACTGCATCTCTTCCCATTACCACAAAATAAAAGTTGAAAGAAAGGTCAGCAAATGAGGAGGGAAGCCCACAGTGCAAATCCCTCAAGTTTTCCCCAACATGAGATGACTGCCCCTGTGATGACTCCTCCTTTATCCCAAACACAAGGAACAATCTGAACCCTAGCAGGCAATTTTCAGCCTCCCTTTTGCAATACAGAATATCTCTGTCCCCAGATTATAGTGGATATATAGAGCCCCACCAAACCAAGTGTCCCGTGTCCTGGGGAATGCTGAGGACCCTCGCCTCAGAATAAGGAAGACAATCGTAGTCCTGATAAGCCAGCAGATAGCCCAAGCTCCCATTATTCGGGTGACAGGAACCCAGGAAGCAAAACTTCCTCCGACATTTCCCGCCCTAACAGACCCTTCTTATCTGCCGCATTCCCAGCTGGCCCTCAGAACATCTTCTACTCAAAGGGGCACTAGTAGGCAAGAAAGGCTGGAGCTGGGGTCAAGGCTGAGAGGGATAGAGAGGGGAGACGAATAAAAGAAAGTAAAGGGGGAAAGGAGACCTTCCAAGGTGTTCCACCCCCACATAGAAAATTCATGAGGCTCCAAACAGCTACACTGAAACCAGGCTCTCAGGAGAAAACGAGTAGAATTAAAGGAATTCTGGGCTGATGAAGTGAAGTGGCCTAGAGAAGAGGTGGGTGCATCAGCTGCCTCCAAGATGGCCACCAAGTGTCCTTGCCACCTGGTATTCATGCCCTGTGCAGTCTCCTCCCACACTGAATCAGACATGACCCAGGTGATAAACACAATGCTGCAGAAATGACAGTATGTCATATCTGAGGCTGTGTCATAAAACACATTGGAGCTTCCTCCTTAGTCTCTTAAGTTGCTTCATCTCCGGGGGAAGCCATCCACCATTCCATGGAGATACTCAACCCCAGGGAGATGTCCACATGAAGAGGAACCAACTCAGCACCAAAGCAGTAGGAATGCAATGAGATGCCTTGAAAGATCACCCAGCCCCAATTTTTGAACTCTCATTAATATGTGTGCTAAAATGTTTAGGGGGGAAGTCTCCTGCTGTATGCAACCTACTTCAAAAAAAATTTTTTTTTTAAGGTGGATCGATGGATGGGAGAGGGATGGATGTGGCAAAGCAAGTGTAGTGAAATGTGGCAGAATCTGAGTGGTAGATTATATTAGTTCATTAGAATAGCCATTACAAAACACTACAGATTGAGTGGCTTAAACAACAGAAATTTATTTTCCCACAATTCTGGAAGTCCAAGCTCAAGGTACCAGCAGAGTTGGTTTCTCCTGAGGCTTCTCCCCTTGGTCTGCAGATGACCACACTCTTGTAGCCTCTTTACGTGGTCATCCCTCTGAGTGTGTGTGCTCCTGTCGTCTCTTGGTCTGTATGTTGTTGTTGTTGTTTTTTAAAGATTTTATTTATTTATTCATGAGAGATAGAGAGAGGCAGAGGCAGAGGGAGAAGCAGGCTCCCCATGGAGCAGGGAGCCCGATGCGGGACTCGATCCCAGGACCCTGGGATCATGACCTGAGCCGAAGGCAGACGCTTAACCGACTGAGCCACCCAGGCGTCCCTGGTCTGTATGTTTTAATCTCCCTCTTTTAAGGACACTAGTCAGATTGAATCAGGGTCCACCCTAATGGCCTCATTTAATCTTAATTCTTGAAAGGCCCAACCTCCGAATATAGTCATATCATTATGAGGTACCAAGGATTTGGGCTTCAACATATGAACGTGAGGGGACAGAATTCAGTCCACAACACGAGTGTTCACTGTAAAATTCTTTCAACTTATCTCCATACTTGAAAATGTTTCATAATAAACTGGGTGCAAGTGATGTGCTAAGTCAGTAAAGGAAAAGTGGATCATGATGGAACCACGAGTTGGTCTGTGAAATGCATGTTGTATTTGATTCAAATGTAAAAATTGAAGCTATGAAAGTCCTAGAAGAAACCAAGGCATAAGTATTTTATATCTAATCTCAAAGGAGAGATGATCTTTTAAAACTATACATAAAACAAGAAGAAATAAAAATTAATGCGTTTGATTTCATTTTTAAAAATTTGCATGGCAACTAGAGGCAAAAAAAAAAAAAAATTTTTTTAAGAGTAAAATGTTGGCAACTCATCACCAAAAGCTAATTTATTACTATTACAGAAATCCTGCCAACCAAAGAAAAAGACCAAGAATCCATTGAAGAATAGGTAAATGCTGGGACAGAGCTCACAGAAAATATAGAATAGTCTCAACACAAGAGATGCTTCCCAACAACCCACCGGAAGAAAAATACGAAGTAAAATACGGAGATCCCTTTCTTCATGTATCAGATTGGGAACTTTCTTTTTTAAGTTTATTATGTTAATAGCCAGAATGTGGGGAAAGCGGCACTCCCATATGCTATGGCTGGACGTGCATTTGGACCTCTGCCCACAGACACTAGCACCTGACCGGACAGGGACAGCGCACCCGGGCCCAGTGCGGCGGGGAGAGGCGGAAAGAGCCGAACTGGGGCAGCGACATCCGAGAAAGCCGAAGCGAGGCAGAGAGGCGGAGGGAGGCGACGCTGCACGGAAAGAGCCGAAGATGGGCGGAAAGAGCCGAAGATGAGCGGAAGGAACCGAGGTCTGGCGAAGGGCGAGGTGTGGGCGCCGCGGAGCGGGAAAGAGGCGAGAAGGGGCGGGGAGAGCCGAGCCAAGTCCTCGCTGGGAAGGACGGAGGGGTCCTGGGGGGCAGAAAGGGGAGAGGCTGCCCAGGCAGGAGCGCGAGGCGGAGGCGAGAGTGGCGGAGAACGGGGCCACCGTGCCGTGCGAGAGGAGCCCTGGAGGCCGATCCCGGAGCCTTCCTGGCGCCGCGCCCGCCGGCGGCGAAGGGGTGGTGGACGCCGCCCTCCCGCTGCCCGTCTCCCTGCCCCTCCAGCCCTGCCGCTGCCCACCGGCCCCGCAGCGTGTTCTCCCCCCGGCCTGATGCCTCCCGGCGCGATCGCGGCGTGGAGTCTGGCGCCGATGCCCGCCAGTGGGGACTGACGGTCCCTGGGCTGCAGCGTCTGAACCGCGCTGCGCTCGCGACCCAAACCCCGCGGGGGTGACTCGGACCCACGCCAGCCCACGTGGGGGTCTGGGAAGAGACCCCGAATCCAAGACAGGGGCTGGAGTGCAGAGTGTGCGCCCGCTTCTGACCGTCTGTCCAATTCCAACACCAACGCAGTCTTCAGCGAGGGGGCCACCACCTGTCCCAACCTCTGGCCCTTAAGGCCCTTCCTTAGTGTTTGCCTTGCGAGGAGCCAGCTTTGACTCCTTGGCCATGAGTTGGTTTTCCCAGTCCCTGCACTATTGACATTTGGGGCTGGGTAACTGCTTTGTAGGATCTTTGAGAGTGAGGTGGGAAACAAAAAAGAAAAATTATTAAATTTCCTTACTACCTACAGCCCCTGAGAAGTCTTTGAAACAGGCAGGGTGACATTCCTCTAGGGACTCAACTGCCTCAATGTTGACACTTTGCTTAGGGCAAAAGATAATCCTAGCCCAACACCCCCCAACATCCCCCCCACCACCACCACCCAGGATCCTGTAAGTCTACTTTAACACATAAAAATTTCCTTAGGGCGCCTGGATGGTTCAGTTGGTTAAGCATCTGACTTGGCTCAGGTCATGATCCCAGAGTCCTGGGATCAAGTCCCACATCCCCCTGCTTAGCGGAGGGTCTGCTTTTCCATCTGTCCTTCACCCTGCTTGTGCTCTCTCTCTTTCTCTCTCTCAAATAAATATATCTTTGAAAAAAAAAAATTTTCTTTAGAAATTTCCTTTATCTCTAAACCCCCCAAGATACATGTCGGCAATCACCCCCCAAGCATATGGCCCACCAATACACATCTGAAGGGTCTCATGACTAAGGTTTTATTAGACGGTAATAAATGACTTTTTCCCAACAATGGCTAGCTCCCTCAAGATCCTGGAAACCTTGCTTCCAATACGCTATCCCTTACCCCCTCCCAACTTGAAAGTATATAATGGGCCACTCCTCATGACCCCAGTGCCGCTCTTCCTGCCCATGGGTCCTGTCCCCGTGCTTTAATAAAACCACCTTTTTGCACCAAAGATGTCTCAAGAATTCTTTCTTGGCCTTCAGCTTCAAACCCTAATGTTCTTTCCTACATCAAGAGTACTCCTAGCCTCCACCTGCTAGTGCCAGTAGCAAGCGTCTTCCCCCTAACCTTGTGACAAAGACAGATGTCCTCCTCCCCACCAACCTTGTGACAAAGACAAATGTCTTTGTCATTGACAGATGTCCATTGGGGTGAAATGTCACCAGTGCCCTTGACTTGCTATTTTCTGGGCTACACACTGAATTTTTACGCTTAGAATCATTTTAAATCCCTATCTTGGGTCATGACAACCCTTCATCATTCACCCATCTCTCTTCTAGCACCGGTCTTGCTTCTGGATCTTGGCCCAGGGGTGCCCCTACTTGGACACCTGCATCAGACACCTCAGCTTTGCCCTGGGACACCCGCTTTAGGTAGAGAGCCCAGGCCTTATCCTCTTTTCAAAGTTCAACCCCAGAGAACACTTTCATCCACCTCCTGTTTTCTACAACAGCCTCCCAAGTCCACAGCGAGAGGCAAGAATTTAATTTCTTGGGAAAGCGCAGTCGACTAGGGGGAGAGCAGGTCCCTAACAGCTTCCTTTCTACTTCATCAGCAGTAAGTCCAGCTCCTGTTCATGGGCAGGCTGCAGCAAATTCCCACCTCACAAAAACAATCTCAGTAGCCTCTGACCCTGCAGCTGGTTCTCTGGTCTTTTTCATTAATTCTCATGATATTTTCCTTCTACAGATGCTCCTGGTTTGCATCCAGATGCCAGTTAATTTACCAACTTGGGGCTAGGAATTTTAGGCAAACTCTTCTACATGATTTTTTTTTCAATATGTTCAAAAAATTGTAATTTTAACTTAAACTTATACTAAAATTTATGTTTCTACTATGGAAGATTGAAGGCATAGAGAATAGTATAAGGGCTCTATGTAATAAATGAAAACAGGGTAATTTGAATATCACTATTTGCAACCACTGATGACATATTGTATCCATAGAGTTATGAGTCTTTGTTAACTTCAAAATCAGATTCTTCCAAGACATCAGTTGCCTGCTGATGGATGGTCACAAAACCATCTAAGAATTCATCTTTCTAAAAAAACAGAACACGAACATGATGAAGCCTTCATTTCCAACTATTATCCCACTGAAACAACAGATGCCAGACTTAAATGTTAAGTGTAACCATGGGGTTGCAATAAGCAAAATCCAAACTGAATTAAGCTCTGCAAGACATACAACCCAATTCCTTCTAGAAATAATTCACACACATCATCATCATCCTCTCCACCCCACCCCAACATGGATGAGCTATGGAGATTGAAGAGATTTCACGTACAGATCAACCAGTTGCAAATTGTGGATTTTACAAAAGATCCTTAATCAAATGAAATGTAAAACCAGGGAATGAACAAACAAGATAATTGGGGAAATTGGAAAACTAACAAGATATTTGATTATGGGCAGGACTTATTTTAATTTTAGTATGTGATAATGGTATTGTGTTCCTGTTCTAAAGATCCCTGTCCTTAAAGAGATACTAAAATGTTTACAGATAAAATGATACACTCTCAGGAATCTGCTGCACTTTCATCCATGGGAATAGCATCCAAATCATTTATGAGTTGACAATTTTTGAGGTAACATGATGGATACATGGGAGTCGGGTTTTCTCTAATCTCTACTTCTGCAAAATTTTGAAAAATTTCAGAACAGTGTTTTAATATAGTATAGTCAGTTCACTGCATCATAATACTTAAGAAAAAATTAAACATCACAAATATATGAGTCCCTCTGAGCATGTAGAGATAGCCACTATCTAAAATCTAGAGTTTATATTCTAATTTAACATTCTTTGAATTCCTCATGCCATCTGGGCCATTAAACGCTAGTTTGCCATCCAGCCCTGAAGTCACTGATCTCAAGGAGCTACTCATACCAGGTGATCCAGAGAGTAATTTAATTGGTTTTCTTCACTCATTGCCATGAATTCATCTTTCTCCAAACTTAGTGATGTGGCTGGCACAATTAGCTACATGTTTCAGTCACCTAGGTAAGTTACAAAGTACTGTTGCCTTCCCCACCCCCTACAGATACAATTGATCCTGCCTGAGATCCAGTCTTTTCCAATTTCGCCAGGTAATTCTGATGTGCCGAGAAGCCTGAGAAACTCTGAAATGAGAAAAAGGTCCTTCATCTTGCAGTCAAAAAACTTGGAGTTCTTACAAAATACATTCTGCTGTCCTGGCCCCTCCCACAGCCACTGTGATACACTTGCTCTGGGACGCATCCAGACACCCACAGCATTAAAAACACTGCAGGTGAGGGGCGCCTGGGTGGCTCAGTCAGTTAAGCATCTGCCTTTGGCTCAGGTCATGATCCTGGGCTCTCTGCTCAGTGGGGAGCCTGCTTCTTCCTCTGCCCCTCACCCTGCTCATGCTCTCTCTCTCTAATAAATAAATAAGATCTTAAAAAAATTAAATTAAATTAAAAAACATCGCAGGTGTGTTTCACACAAGTCAAGGGCCAGGACCACAGCCCCTAAAACAGCTAGAGTAGTTTCTCATCCTTGGCTGTCCTTTAGACCCTTGGGGATTTATTTGTAAAATTGCTGTAGATCAGCCTGCATCCCACATCAGCAGATGAGAAGGGCTAGGGCCGGACACAGCTATCAGTGGTTGTAAATTGTCCAGGTAATTCCAATGTACATCCAAGCTGAGAGCAATTGAAATAGATCATCCGATGTTAATCACAATTCAAATCAGGTGATGCCAGATGATAAATCTGGATTCTTGCACTTCTTCTGGGGGGTACTGGTCTGCAACAGCAACAGACTCTGTTTTACCTAAGTGTGAGAGGACATACCTCCAGGCTTTGGGGCAGGAAGGAAGAGGAATTTTGGATAACAGGCTCAGCGATCAGGAAGTTAAGTGCTATGAGTCCCGAGCACAGGAGATGTTCTCCCTCAGGAAGAGGGAGGCAGAAGGAGAACCAAGAAAAGCCCCTGGATAGGGGGGCTTCTGGGGCTCTCTAGTGATGTCGCCACTGGCCCCACTCACTGTCCCCCGGGTACTCACCGCTCCGACACCAAGTTCTCTCGATTATCCAAACCAGCACAGATACTGTCTAAAGATTCCCACCCCCTTGCTTTACCCTATTGAGTCTCAGATCAGACTAGGGTATCTCTCACTGGGCAGGCTCTCCCTGACCTGTAACAGCACCACGGATAAGTTTTGCCAGCTTTGGTGTCCTACAGGCAGGGAAGGGAACCACACAGTACTCACTGTCTTGGGAGTGGGTTAATTTAGCTTGGCAAGATGCCCCTTAACATTGTGTCCGCTGTTATCTGCGAATTCTTGCTGCTGCATGCAGTGCCCTCGGGTGCAGACAGCGCGGTGTCCGCTCTCCTGAGGATGAAGCATGTGGCTGGTTTCCAGCTCAGAGCTACTCTGACTCAGGTATGGTGGCCACACGAGGACATGTCTGTGGTGGGCACATGCACGCACTGAAGTTGGGATTGTTTGTGTTCTGGGAACAGTGTAGGTGCATATGCAACTCTAGTAGGTGCTGCCAAGGAGTTTTGCAAAGCAAACCAACAAATAGCCAATAACCGAATTGGTCCTACTTACTTAAATTCTCACTAGCTGTGCATGAATGATCTAGTTGCTCCCTCGCCTTGGCGGCACTTGGCATTGCTCTTTTTCATTTTAGCTAACATGATCTATATCCAACAGTATCTCACTGTGGTTTTTATTAGTTTTTCCCTGAAGCTGAAGAGGTTAACATTTTCCCCTTTTTGACCATTTGTTTCCCTCTTTTATGTAGTGCCTATTCAAGGTTTTGTGTGGGTTTTTTTTTTTAACCCATTTTTCTCATGGGTTTTCAGAATATATCTCTTTATCTGACAAAACTCTTTACACACTCTGGCTTAATGTACTTTACCAGATATGTAATGCCAATCTCCTCTCCCACACTGGTATTCCAACCATTCTCCCTGGTAAATTTTGATGAAAAGTAGCTTCTAATATATCTTGATATGAGCTAAGTTATAATTTTCTCCCCTCTATTTTGTGTCTTATTGTACTGCAAGAAATCTTTTTCTCCTCAATTGTGAAGCTGCTTTTCTATAATTTTCTGAAAGCTATTGTGTTCCATGTTTAGATCTGAAATTTAGAACATAAATGAAGACAAGTTTAAATTGAACAAAAGGCTGGGTTACTAAATTGGAATACAGTTCAAGAGCAGACATCCCAACAGAAGCATGGGGTGAACAGCATTGGAAAAAATCAGGACAGAATTAGAAGACAGGTGGGATGTGATAAAAGTAGGAAGGGAAAAATGAAGGGGGGGAAATCGGAGGGGGAGATGAACCATGAGAGACGATGGACTCTGAGAAACAAACGGAGGGTTCTAGAGGGGAGGGGGTGGGGGGATGGGTTAGCCTGGTGATGGGTATTAAGGAGGGCACGTACTGCATGGAGCACTGGGTGTTATACACAAACAATGAATCATGGAACACTACATCAAAAACTAATGATGTAATGTATGGTGATTAACATAACATAATAAAACAAAAATAAAATATAAAATACAAATAAAATGGGAGCAGAGAGAACTAGTGGAGGAAATGCTATTAAAAGTGAAGATACACAAGCATCTTCTAAATTGCTGAAGGACATCTACCCACAGATTCAATTAGCCCAATACCCCCTAAG
The DNA here is from genome assembly GCF_054177405.1 of Leptonychotes weddellii. NCBI lineage: Eukaryota > Metazoa > Chordata > Mammalia > Carnivora > Phocidae > Leptonychotes > Leptonychotes weddellii. Next base: position 5,423,920 of record NC_138369.1, on the reverse strand, counting down.
CAAAGTGAACACACAGGAAAACCATAACCAGCTACACACCATTGTCCCAAAACCAAAGAAAATGAGAAAGATTTTAGAGACTACAGAGACCAAACAAGAAAAAGGTTGACAGCTGACATCTCAACATAAATAAAATAAGACATTAATGAGAGCAATTTTTAAGTGTTAAATCTCCTGTCGAAGCAGATTTCCATAGCCAACGCAAAATAAAAATGCCTGAAGAAATATGTAAGCTGAAACATTTCAATGTTAGCAGCCTCAAATTAGAAAAAACACGAGAGTGAGTTCTTCAGTCCAAAGGAAAATAATTCCAGATTGAAAACTGGAAATGCAGGAAGGAAAGAAGGGCACCAGAAAGGATAATATATAGACAAATACTATGAAATATTATTTTATAAAGGTACCCTAGAAAAGTCTCATAAAGATTAAAATAATGTAAGATTAAAATGCATGACAACAGTAATATAAAAGTCAAAAAAGGTAAAAACAGGATTAAAAGTGTTTTAATATAGTAGCTTTGGGGGGAGGTTATGAAAATAATAAGCTATATTAAGTAAAGGATTCACAATCATTGGTGCAACTTCACAGAAGTTCATGAATCTGAAGAGATTATAGAGGGAACAATGAAGTAATGAAATATTCAAAGAAGTCAAGTGAAGAGACTAAAGGAACATTAAAAAGTTAGGTAAGAGCATAGGGAAATAATAAGATGGTTGAAATAATCTGAAATGTACCGACAATGACTCAAAACGTAAATGCCCAAAATATTAACTTTATGGCCATGTGACGTATGCTATAGAACTGTAAATAGATGTTTTGGGTTTCTTTTGTTGATGAACAGTAAAGAATCTCTAATTTTTTTCCTATTAAAAATGTTTGAGGGGCCCCTGGGGAGCTCAGTTGGTTAAGCGTCTGATTCTTGATTTCTGCTCAGGTCATGATCTCAAGGTCATGAGACTGAGGCCCGTGTCTGGCTCTACACTGGGAGTGGAACTACTTAGGATTCTCTCTCTCCCTCTGACCTTCCTCCAACCCCACCCACCCATGCTCATGCTCTCTCTCTCTCAAAAAAATTTGAAAAATTTTGTGCATAGAAAGTGCTATTCCTATAGAATGTACTCAAAGATGTCAAAATAGTGGGAGAGAAAGGAAACATTGAAACTGTTGATAGAAACTGCAGATACCACCCCTCACACACGACTATGTTCAGGTTTTTCTTCTACAAACAGTATCTGACAGTGTGATAACCCCACATTTTTGTGTTTTTGTGTAAAGGTTCAGGAATTCCTTAAATACCATGGATGTGAGACAGATGTCTCTTCTGGATTGCCCACTCTGGGTTATCCACCCACTTCCTCCATAATAGGGGAATCAGAGGTTGCTGCTTTTTCCAGCAAGAGACAGGCTGCTTGCATCTTAGGAGTGGGGGCACCTCCATGGACCTGGATGCCAACCCAGCCTATTCTGATGAGTACAGCATCCATATTTTTTTTAATTTTTTTTAAAGATTTTTATTTATTTAACAGAGAGAGACACAGCGAGAGAGGGAACACAAGCAGGGGGAGTGGGAGAGGGAGAAGCAGGCTTCCTGCTGAGCAGGGAGCCTGATGCAGGGCTCAATCCCAGGACCCTGGGATCATGACCTGAGCCAAAGGCAGACGCTCAACGACTGAGCCACCCAGGCGCCCCGAGTACGGCATCCATATTGATGAAGAGCATCCATTTGTAACTTTTTTCCTTCTGTAAAACCTCTATGAGTTAAGCAGCCTATTCTTTTTTTTAAATTTTTTATTATGTTAATCACCATACATCATTAGTTATTGATGTAGTGATCCACGATTCATTGTTTTCGTATAACACCCAGTGCTCCATGCAGTACGTG
>NC_138369.1:5401940-5421538 GCF_054177405.1 Leptonychotes weddellii | reverse complement strand
GGAAGTTTCTATTTTGATGTAGTTCTAATAGTTTATTTTTGCTTTTGTTCCCCTTGCCTCAGGAGACATACTAAGAAAAAAGTTGCTACGGCTAATTTCATAGAGGTTACTGCCTGTGTTCTCTTCTAAGATTTTGATGGTTTGAGGTCTCACATTTAGGTCTTTCATCCATTTTGAATTTATTTTTGTGTATGGTGTAAGAAAGTGATCCAGTCTTTCTTTTGCATGTTGCTGACCAACACCATTTGTTGAAGAGGTTGTCCTTTCTCCATTGGACATTCTTTCCTGCTTTGTCGAAGATTAACTGACCATACAGGTGTGGGGTTTTTTCTAGATTCTCTATTGTGTTCCATTGATCTGTGTGTCTGTTTTTGTGCCAGTATCATAGTGTTTTGATTGCTACAGCTTTGTAGTATATCTTGAAATCTGGGATTGTGACACCTCCAGTCTTGTTCTTTCTTAACCGAATAAGCCACCCAGGCGCCCCACCAGTCTTGTTCTTTCTTAAGATTGCTTTGGCTATTTGGGTGTGTGTGGGTGTGGGTGTGTTTCTACACAATTTTAGTATTTGTTCTAGCTCTTTGAAAAATATTGTTTTTTGATAGGGATGGCATTAAATCTATAGATTTCCTTGGGTAGTATGGAAATTTTAACAGTATTTATTCTCCCAATCCATGAGCATGGAATGTCTTTCCATTTGTTTAGGTCATCTTCAATTACTTTCATCAGTGTCTTAGAGTTTTTGGAGACATTCACCTCCTTGGTTAAGTTTATCCTAGGTATTTTGTTTTTGATGCATTTGTAAATGGGATTGTTTTCTTAATTTCTCTCTCTGCTGTTTTATTATTGGTGTATAGAAATGCACTGATTTCTGTATATTGATTTTTGTATCCTGCAACCTTACTGAATTCATTTATCAGTTCTAGTAGTATAATGGTTGGAGCCTTTAGGGTTTTCTATATATAGTATCCTGTCATCTGCAAACAGTGAAAGTTTTACTTCTTCCTTGCCAATTTGGATGCTCTTTCTTTTCTTTCATCCTTCCTTTCTGATTGCTTTGGCTAAAATTCCCATTACTATGTTGAATAAAAATGGTAAGATTGGACATCCTTGCCTTGTTCCTGTTCTTTGTACAAAAGCTCTCAGTTTCTCACCATTGAGTATGATGTGTGTTTTTCATATATGGCCTTTATTATGTTGAAGTATAGTCTGTTTTACTTTGTCAGATGCCTTTTCTGCATCTACTGAGATCATATAGTTTTTACCCTTTCTTGTTAATGTGATGTATCACATTGATTTGTGAATATTGAGCCACATTTGCATCCCTGGAATAAATCCCACTTGATTGTAGTGAATGATTTTTTTAATGTATTGTTGAATTGGGTTTGCTAATATTTTGTTAAGGATTTTTTGCTTCTATGTTCATCAGAGCTACTGGTCTGTAGTTTCCCTTTTTTTTTTTTTTTTTTGGCGTGTCTTTATCTGGTTTTGGTATCAGGGCAATGTTGGCCTCATAATGAATTCGGAAGCTTCCCTTCCTCTTCTGTTTTTTTGGACTAGTTTGAGAAGAGGTAGTAACTCTTCTTTAAATAATTCACCCTTAAAGCCCTGGCTCCGGACTTTTGTTAGTTGGGAATTATTTGATTACTGATTCAATTTTATTACTAGTAATAAATCTATTCAAATTTTCTATTTCTTCCTGATTCAATTTGGGAAGGTTATATGTTTCTAAGAATTTATCCATTTCCTCTAGGTTGTCCAATTTGTCGGCATGTAATTTTTCATAATATTCTCTTGTCCTTTATATTTCTGTATTGGCAGTTGTTATTTCTCCTCCTTTGTTTCTGATTTTATTTGAGTTTTCTCTCTTTTTTGTGGGGGGGACTGTTTCCTCATTTTTTAATTAATTTTTTTAAATTTCCAGTATGATTAACATTGTTATGTTAGTTTCATATGTTCAATAAATGATCAACAATTGTATACATTACTCAGTGCTCATCATGGCAAGTGTATTCTTTTTTAAGATTTTATTTTTAAGTAATCTCCACACCCAACGTGGGGCTTGAACTCACAACCCCAAGATCAAGAGTCACATGCTCTGCTGACTTGAGCCAGCCAGGTGCCCCATGATAAGTGTATTCTTAATCCCCTTCACCTATTTTACCCATCTTCCCACTCATCTCCCCTTTGGCAAATCAAAACCACAATCTTACACCTGTCAGAATTAAAATTAAAAAATAAAAAATAAAAGGTGTTGGCCTGAATGTGGGGGGAGAGGGGGAAGGAACCCTCATGCACTGTTGGTGGGATTGCAAATGGGTGACACCACTGTGGAAAACAGTATGGAGGTTCATCAAAAAAATAAAAATAGAATTTCCATATGAGACCAGTAATTCCACTGCTGGATATTTACCCAAAGAAAATGAAAACTGATTCAGAAAGATATATTCATTCTTATGTTTATTGCAGCCTTATTTACAATAGACATGATATGGAAGCAATCCAACTGTCCATAAATAAATAGGTAAATTTCATTCTCTCTCTCTCTCTCTCTTTCTCTGGTGGGAGGGTGGGTCTAGCTAAAAGTTTATCAATTTTGTTGATCTTTCAAACAACCAACTCCTGGTTTCATTAATCTTTTGTGTTTTTATTTATTTATTTTATTTATTTCTGCTCTAATCTTAATTTCCTTCCTTCTACTCTCTTGAGTTTTGTTTTTCTTTTTCTATCTCCCTTAGGTGTAAGGTTAGGTTGTTTATTTGAGATTTTTCCTGTTTCTTGACATAGGCCTGTGTTGCTATAATCTTCCCTCTTATAACAATTTTTGCCTCATCCCAAAGATTTTAAACTACTGTGTTTTTATTTCCATTTGTTTCCATGTATTTTTTGATTCCCTCTTTGATTTCTTGGTTGATCCATTCATTGTTTAGTACTATGTTGTTTAGCCTCTATGTGTTTGTGTTCTTTTCAGATTTTTTTTCTTGTAATTGAGTTCTAGTTTCACACTGCTGTGGTTGGAAAAGATGCATGATAGGATTCAAGCTTTTTGAATTTGCTGAGACTTGTTTTGTGGCTTAACATGTTATCTAAACTGAGAATGTTCCATGTGCACTTGAAAAGAATGTGTATTTCACTATCTTTGGATGGAATTTTCTAAATGTATCTATTCAGTCCATCTGGTTAAATGTGCCATTTCAAAGTCATTGTTTCTTTGATGATTATCTATCTGGATGATCCATCCATTGATCTAACTGGGGTGTTAAAGTCCCCAACTATTATTGTACTACTATCAATTTCTTTTTTTAATGTTTGTTAATAGTTGCTTAATGTCTTTAGATACTCCCATGTTGGGTGCACAAATATTTACAATTGTTATATCCTCTTGTTACATTACTGCTTTATCATTATGCAGTTCCTCTCTTGCTCCAGTCTCTCTTTTAAAGTCTATTTTGTCTGATATGAGTATTACTACCCCAGCTTTCTTTTCACTCCCATCTGTATGGTGTATAATTTTTCATCCCTTCACTTTGAATTTGCATGTATCTTTAGGTGTGAAGTTGGTCTCTTGTAGGTAGCATATAGATGGTTCTTGCTTTTTTTTATTCATTGAGTTACCTTATGTCTTGGTTGGAGCACTTAGTCCATTTACATTTAAGGTAATTATTGATAGGTATGTACTCATTGACATTTTGTTACTTGTTTTAGAGTTTTTGTAGTTCTTCTCCATACCTTTCTTCTCTTGCTCTCCTCCCTGTGGTTTGATGGCCTTTTTAGTGTTATGCTTGGATTACTTTCTCTTTATTTTTGTGTATTTATTATAGGTTTTGATTTGTGGTTACCCTTACCCTTCATATGCAACATCTTATTCATGTAGCAGTCTGTATTAAGTTGATGGTTGCTTTGCTTAAGTCTGAACCCTTTTTGGACTCCTGGGTGGCTCATTCGGTTAAGCATCTGCCTTTCGCTCAGATCATGATCCCAGAGTCCTGGGATCGAGTCCTGAAACAGACTCCTGAGAACACAAGCAGGGGGAGTGGGAGAGGGAGAAGCAGGCTCTCCACTGAGCAGGGAGCCCGATGCGGGGCTCGATCCCAGGACCCTGGGATCATGACCTGAGCCGAAGGCAGACACTTAACGACTGAGCCACCCAGGCACCCCCTTTGATTTTTTTTTATAGATATAATTGACTTTACTGTTTTTGTGCTTTAACCTTTGTACTGGTTTTACAATTGATTAATCTACTTTTGTTATATGTTTGCATTTACCAGTGAATTTTTTTCCTTTCCTAATTTTCTTACTTCTGATTGTGGCCTGTCTTTCCACTCAAAGAATACTCATTAACATTTCTTGTAAGGCTGCTTTAGTGACGATGAACTCTTTCATCTTTTGTTTGTCTAGGAAACTCTTTCTCTCTCCTATTCTGAATGAAAATCTTGCTGGGTAGAGTATTCTTGATTGTGAGTGTTTTCCTTTCAGCACTTTGAATATATCATGCCACTCTCTTCTGGCAGGCAAAGTTTCTGCTGAAAAATCAGTTGATAGCCTTATGGGCTTTCCCTTATATCTAACTGTTTCTTTTCTCTGGATGCCTTTAAAATTCTCTTTTTATCATTACCTTTTGCCATTTTAATTACTAAGTGTCTTGGTATGGACCTCTTTGGGTTGACTTTGTTGGGTGCTCTCTGTGCCTCCTGGCTCTCGATCTTTGTTACCTTCCCCAGATTAGGGAAGTTTTCAGCTATTACTACTTCAAATACATTTTCTGTCCCTTTTCTCTCTCTCCTCTCCTTCTGGGATCCTATAATGTGAGTGTTATTACATTTGGTGATGTTGCTGAGTTCTCTTCATCTATTCTCATGTTTTATTCCTTTTCATTTTTGTTGTTCAGCTTGGTTACTTGCCATTACCCTGTCTTCCAGGTCACTGATCCCTTTTTCTGCCTCTCCTAATCTGTTGATTCTTTCTAGTTATTGAATTTTTCACCTTTGACTGGTCCCTTTTCATATTTTTTATCTCTTTGTGAAGACCTCACTGATATCCTCCACGCTTTTCTCAAGCCCAGTAAGTATCTTTATGACCATTACTTTGAATACTTATCAGGCATATTGCTTATCTCTGTTTCATTTAGCTCTTTTTCTGTGGTTTTTTTCCTTTTCTTTCATTCAGGACATATTCCTCTGTCTCCTTATTTTGTCCAGCTCTCTGTGTTTGTTTCTATGTAGTAAGTAAGTTAGCTATGTCTCCTGATCAGGAAAGCATTACCCTTCTGAAGAAGAGATCCTGTGGTCACCAGACCAGGTAATTCAGGGGTGCCTCCTATGTGGTTCCAATGTGCCCTACAGTTGTGACTGAGCCTCATTTGCTCTCAGTCTAATCAGCTGCAATGGTCCACTTTGTATGATGGGAGCATCCCAGGCAGGGCTTGGTCCCTGTGCTGTTAAGGGGATAGTCTGGTCTGGGGCAGGTTTGTAGTTGGGGAGTATCAGCAAACAGACCAGATGGCTGCCCTCAGCCCATTTGCCAGGACTGTTGTCACACTGATTGGCAGAGCACTCTCTCTATATTGCCAGCTATAAAGTTTGGCTTCTGAGATTTTAGGCACACTGGTGTGTGGGGTTATCTTCTCTCCCCAGAGCAGGAGTCACTTTGCAGTGGTGCTGGTCCATGCTGGGGCTGCTTGGAGGGTGTGTTGGGCAGTAGCTGCTTTGGAAGGATTGCTGCTGAGTGGAGCAGGTTGGTTGGGGGTAGATCCTCAGGAGAACTCAGGAATGGGACAGGTGATGCCAGCAAGGTAGGTAGAGAGTGTTCCTGTTGGTTTCTGAAAGTGTCCGTCTATCTAGGATGGGAGTGTTGTGCAGGAGGAGGGAGAGAAATGGTATCCACTAGCTTTTATTATTATTATTATTATTATTATTATTATTGGAGAAGTCTCCTAAAGATCCCTGACCCTCGAGGGCACATTCTGAGATTGGTAAATAAATCCTCATGTCACCCCAGTTACTTTTCAAACTGCTGCTTCTATGCTCTGGCTCAGCAGGGTTGTTATGCTCTGTCTTTAAGGGTGGGGACTCAGTTTCCTCTTGCCTCTGGTTTTCCCAGAGCTGAGCATGCTCATTTTAAAAGTTCTTGGAATTAAGCTCTACTGATTGTACAAAGTCAGGGAGTTAAGCCCCACTGGTTTTCAAAGCCAGATGTCATGGGGATTCATCCTCCTAGTGAGGTCTCCCATGTCTGGGGTGCCTGGTGTGGGATCTGTTTTTTTCACTTCTCTGTGCTTGTGGTGTCCCTCCTGTTTGTGATTAGTCTCACTGGGGGATTGGTTCCCAACTGCATCTCTGCCCCTCCTACCATTTTTGATGTGGCCTCCTCTCTATTACTAACTGTGGAGAGTCTGCTCTGTCAGTCTTTGGGTCATTTTCTGGGTTATTTGCACTGATGTGGCTGATATCTCTGTGTATCTGTGGGATGCAGTGAGCTAAGGATCTTCTTACTCTGCCATCTTCCCAACATCCCCAATTATTCTTATATTTGCCTTTTGATCAAATCTGATAGCTTTCAGAAGGTTACTTCACTTTTTAAAAATCTTAATTCTCTCCTCTAACTAAATTATTTCTCTATTCCTATTCTCCAAGCCATTTATTCTTTCTTTCATCTGGTCTGCCTTGTTGCCAATGCTCTCTATTGCATTATTCATCTCATTCACTGATTTAATCAGTCTAGAATTTATTTGGTTCTTTTTTACAATTTCAATCTATTTGATAAAGAACTTCTGTTCATTAATTTTGTTACTGAATTCACTGAATTGTCTTTCTGAGATTTCCTGTAGCTTGTTCAATTTCTTTATAACAACCTATTTTAGGGCGCCTGGGTGGCTCAGTTGGTTAAGCGACTGCCTTCGGCTCAGGTCATGATCCCGGAGTCCCAGGATCGAGTCCCACGTCAGGCCCCCTGCTCAGCAGGGTGTCTGCTTCTCCCTCTGACCCTCCTCCCTCTCATGCTCTCTGTCTCTCATTCTCTCTCTCGCAAATAAATAAAATCTTAAAAAAAAAAAAAAAAACCTATTTTAATTCTGTATGAGTTCTATCACAATATTCCATGTCTTTGTGTTTGGTTGCTGAAGAATTGTCATTTTCTTTTTTAATGTGTTTTTAATATTGCAGTATAATTAACATACAATATTAGTGTCAGGTGTACGATACAGTGGTGATTCGACACTTCTATGCATTACTTAGTGCTCATGATGATAAGTGTACTCCTAATCCTCTTCGCCTATTTGACCCATGCCCTTACCCACCTCCCATCTGGTAACCATCAGTTTGTTCTTTTGTTCTCTGTAAGAGTCTGGGTATTTCTTTTTTCTTTGTTTTGTTTCTTAAATTGCACATATAAGTGAAATCATCCAGAACTTGTCTTTTTCTGACTAATTTCACATAGCATTACTTGTCTAGATCCATCCATGTTGTTGCAAATCGCAAGGTTTCATTCATTTCATTTTTTTATTTCAGATATTTTTTATTTCTTCAGATTTATCAGGAGTGACTGAAATGAAAAATATAATTGAGTCCCATCATCATGGAAATGGCTTTAAGAGAAAACTGGTCAGATGAATATTATTGCATCCCATTTTCAGCCAGTAAATTGTTGCCATTAATAAATGGACAGCCAACAGTCTGTCAAGAATGCTCAAGATATGTTATATAATACAACATGCATTTTCACAGGGGGAAAAAAACTAGGAAATAACTTGTATGATGAAATCAAGAAGTTTACATAAGACAAGCACAAAAGCACCACCCATGCCTCTGAGAACATTGGGCCATGCACCCTTGAAAAAAGCTGTGGCTCTTTCCTTGCAAGCAATCTTCCTCCAGCAGTTAAGTGTGTTTGTGTACATGATGTCAATTCCTTTACATCCTGATTGCGTCACCACACAGTGATGAACAATGTCAAATGGATAGGAAGTCAATCCAGCAACCGCTGTGACAAATTGTGCGATCATTCAGCTGACAAAGATGTGCATCTTCTTGGGATCTGGAAGCATTCCCTTTGAAGTGTATAGATACTAAGGTAAACAGCTTGGTAAATGATAATACCCTGCACAGACACATTAAAGCCTTGGTACGGGTCCTTAATCTCATCAGATTTGTAGATCTTAACCAGGTGGTCACTGAGGCCTCTGAATTCCCTTTCAGTTCCAGCTATGCCCACATCAGCTGCTGGACGGGTGGGTATGGGCAAAATCAAGAGGATACACAAAACACAAGGATGTGGCCCCAGCGGCATCACCTGATGTCAGATTCCCTGCAAAGTAGCACCAAAACTAAGTTCTCTTGTCCACACCACCCAGGAAGATCTGCTTGTATTTATCTGTGAAGGCAAAGTTAAGAGCCTGGGTGGGGAAGTATCTGATGACATGGGCCAGGTTATTATGCCAGAAGGACAGGACTCCCTGCTTCTTGGAGGTATGAACCATGCAGTCTACAATGCCCTTGTATTACTTATCTGAGGATTTGCTTGCTGGCATGCTGCACCTGCAGCAGCAGCTTGACCCACTCGATAGGCACTACTTCAGTCTTGGGAAATGGCCGCAGCCACTCCACCCACCGGGAAGTCCTCGGTAAAGGACACAGTGGCATCTGTCATGTTGAAAGGAAAGAGGAGGTGGGCAACTGTGGGGATGTGGTAGGAACCGGCTGGGACTTCAGGGCTCTGGGCTCATTCTTTTTTATGACTAAGTCATATTCCATTGTGTGTGTGTGTGTGTGTGTGTGTAATATACATACCACATCTTCTTTATCCAGTCATCTATTGATGGACACTTGGGTTGCTTCCATAATTTGGCTATTGTAAATAATGCTGCAATAAAAGTAGTGAAATTACTGGATCATATAGTAATTCTATTTTTGTTTATTTTTTTAATGTGGGTTTTTCCCCAGCTTTATTGAGAAATAATTGATATACATCACTGTATAAGTTTAAGGTATACAGCATGAAGGTTTGATTTTACATATACTGTGAAATGATTATCATATTATATTCAGCTAACATCCATCATATCAAATAGATAAAAAAAGAAAAAACTTTCCTGGGGTGCCTAGGTGGCTCAGTCGTTAAGTGTCTGCCTTCGGCTCAGGTCATGATCCCAGGGTCCTGGGATCGAGCTCCACATCGGGCTCCCTGCTCCGCAGGAAGCCTGCTTCTCCCTCTCCCACTCCCCCTGCTTGTGTTCCCTCTCTCGCTGTGTCTCTCTCTGTCAAATAAATAAAATCTTAAAAAAAAAAAAGAAAAAAAATCTCCTTATGATTAGAACTCTTTGGATTTACTCTTAACTTTCTTATATATAATATAGCAGTGTAAGCTAGAGCCCTTATGTTGTACCTTGTACCTCTAGTACTGACTTACAACTGGAAATTTGTAACTTTTGGCTCCCTTCCTCCAATTCCCCCTCCCTGCACCCTCCACCTCTGGTAACCACATGTCTGATTTCTTTTCCTCTGAGGAGGAGGAGTTGTTGTTGTTATTGTTGAAGATTCCGCATTTGAGATCATACAGGATTCTTTTTTAAATTATTTTTTATTTTTTATCATGATAAGTGTGCTTTTTAATCCCCATCACCTATTTCTTCCATTCCTTCCTCACCCCCTCCTTTCTGGTAACCATCAGTTTATCTATAGTTAAGAGTCTGTTTCTTGGTTTGTCTCTTTTTTTTTCCTTTACTCATTTGCTTTATTAAATTCCACATATAAGTGAGATCATATGGTATTTGTCTTTCTCTGTCTTATTTCATGTAGCATTACACTCTCTAGCTCTATCCATGTTGTTGCAAATGGAAATATTGCATTCTTTTTTATGACTGAATAATATTCCATTGTAAATATATACCACATCTTTATCCAGTTATCTATCGATGGACACATGGGCTGCTTCCATGGTTTAGCTATTGTAAATACAAATATTTGTATTTTGGGGTAAATACCCAGTAATGTGATTACTGGATCATAGGGTAGCTCTAATTTTTAATATGAGGAATCTCCATACTCTTTTCCACAGAGGCTACACCAGTTTGCATTCCTATCAACAGTGCACAAGGTTCATTTTCCTTCACATCCTCGCCAATGCTTGTTGTTTTATTTTAGTCATTCTATCAGGTGTGAGGTGATATCTCATTGCGGTTTTGATCTGTATTTCTCTTACGAATGATGTTGAGCATCTTTTCATGTGTCTATTGTCCATCTGGATGTCTTCTGCCCATTTTTTAATAGAATTATTTGCTTTTGGGGTGTTGAGTTGTATTAGTTTTTAATATATTTTAGATAATAACCCTTTATCGGATATTTCATTTGCAAATATCTCCTCCCATTAAGTAGGCTGCCTTTTAGTTTTGTTGATTCTTTTCTTTGCTGTGCAAAAACATTTTATTTTGATGTAGTCATGGTAGTTTATTTTTGCCTTTATTTCTCTTGCTTCAGGAGACAGAGCTAAAAAATGTCACTATGGCTGGTGACAAAGAAATCATTCCTGTGCACTCCTCAAGGATTTTATGGTTTTGGGTGTCACATTTAGATCTTTAATCCATTTTGAATTTATTTTTGTGTATGATGAAAGAAAATGTTCAGTTTCATTCTTCTGCATGTAGCTATTCAGTTTTCCCAACACCATTTGTTGAAGAGACTCTCTTTCCCGTTTATATTCATTTCCCCATTGTCAAAGATTAATTGACCATATAATCATGTGTTTATTTCTGGGTTTTCTTTTTTTTTTTTTAAAGATTTTATTTATTCATTTGAGACACAGAGATACACAGAGAGAGAGAGCATGAGCAGGGAGAGAGGCAGAAGGAGAAAGAGAAGCAGGCTCCCTGCTGAGCCAGGAGCCCGATGCGGGGCTCGATCCCAGGACCCTGGAATCATGACCTGAGCCGAAGGCAGACGCTTAACCATCTGAGCCACCCAGGTGCCCCTATTTCTGGGTTTTCTATTCCATTGCTCTATGTATTTTTATGCCAGTACCATACTGTGGTGATTACTACTGCTTTGTAATATAACTTGAAATCTGGAATTGTGATACCTCCAGTTTTTCTTCTTCAAGGTTGCTTTGGCTATTTGAGGTCTTTTGTGGTTCCATGCAATTTTAGGATTGTTATAGTTCTGTGAAACATGTTGGTATTTTGATAGGGATTGCACTAAATGTATAAATTGCTTTGAATAGTATAGACATTTTAACACTATTGGTTCTTCCAATCCATGACTATAGAACATCTTTCTATTTCTTTGCATCATCTTCAATTTCTTTCATCATTGTTTCATAGTTTTCAGAGGATAGGTCTTTCACCTCTTTAAGTTTATTCCTAGACATTTTATTGGTTTGGTGCAATTGTAAATAGGATTGTTTCCTTAATTTCACTTTCTGCTGCTTCATTAATAGTGTATAGGAATGCAACAGATTTCTATACATTGATTTTTGTATCCTGCAAATTTACTGAATTCATTTATCAGTTCTAAGAGTTTTTTGGTGAAGTATTCAGGGTTTTCTATATAGTATCCTTCATCCACAAATAGAATATTCCTTTTTCCTCACCAACTTGGATGCCTTTTATTTCTTTATGTTGTCTAAATGCTATGGCTAGAGGTTTGAGTACCATGCTGAATTAAATGGTGAGAGTGGACATCCCTTCTTGTTCCTGGCATTATGGGAAAAGCTCTCTCTTTCGCCATTGACTATGATGTTGGCTATAGGCTTTTCATATAAGGCCTTTATTATCTTGAGGTATGTTCCTACTAGAGCTACTTGGCAGAGGGGTTTTGTTTTTTTGTTTTTTTTTAATCAAGAAAGGATGTTTTACTTTGTCAAATGCTTTTTTTATATCTACTGAAATGATCATATGGTTTTTATCTTTTCTCTTATTGATGTGAGGTATCATGTTGATTGTTGCAAATATTGAACCACCCTGCATCCCAGGAATAAATCCTACTTGATCATGGTATATGATTTTTTTAAATGTATTGTTGGGTTTGGTTTGCTAATATTTTTTATAGTTGAATAAAAGTTCTTTTATTCTATTAAGATATTCCATAAAGTGTATAGCTTCCAACCCCAGACCTCTCTGTTATCTATATCACCAGGTACAATGATTATTCCTGAATAAATCTGAATCAGTAAAGTAGTAAATCAGGAGAACTTCTCTTGTTTTAAAACAATGAAATGAAAAAAATCAGAGGAATCTTAGTAGGAAACTTAACAGGCCAAGTCTTATCAGGTTGGCTTCCTGACCTGCATTTTCATCTCCGATGGGAAGCATTGCTCCTTGTTCATGAGTGCTGGGGCACCACCAGCTCAAGCTGCAGCTGGGTCAGCAAGTCCAGGCAGGAATGCCCCTTGGTGCGGTCGGTGCATGTGGCCACATGTTCTTGTCCAAATACTTCTTTGTATTCTGTTTAATGCCTTTACTAGCATTTAAGTGATACTCTGCGTGCGTGCGTGCGTGTGTGTGTGTGTGTGGTTGCTCTGGGGATGACAATATTCATCATTAACATATCACAATCTACTTAGAGTTAAGAGTGTACTAGTTTAATAAATGTCCAACTGTACAATACTTGCCACAGAACAGTTCCATTTACCTCCTTCTATCCTTTGTGCTGTTGTCATAGATTTTATATCTACCTGCATTAGAATCCCCACAATACAGTGTTTTTGTTTTTGTTTTTGTTTTGCTTTAAGTAGTCCTAGGTCTTTGAAACAAAGAGAGAACAGTTGTTAGTATATATCTGGGGGGAGATGCTTTGAGGCTCTGCAAATTCATTGTCTCTTGAGTTCACTGCACTGTTTGCTTCCACCAGTGAATTTGGCAGAAGGTAGGTCACATAACTTATTTTACAAATTGGTATCGCTACAGCTGTTTAAAAATATTGTATGAAGTGGTCTACCCTGAATTACAAAAGGACTACCTTCTATCAACTTGTTAAGGAGTTGGTAGGTAGGCACACATTTTTTATAGAAACAATCTTTCTTCAGCAGAGTGTTTGGAAAGGGCTGGGGCCTCAATGTACCTGAAACAACACTCCTGTACCCAGAGCCTACCCTTCAAGTAGAACAGCACGATCCTGGAAAGATGTTTTCTGACACTGCAGCCCAATGATAGCACTAGGGACTTCCCCTCGCACTAACTTCTCAGCCAGAGCACAGCCTCTGTTCAAGGCCAAGAGGGGTGGATTTCACCATGGCTGCCCTCCAGCGCAAGAGTTGGCTGGGGAAGGTTTGCTAATATTTTGTTGAGGATTTCTGCATCTATATTTGTAAGAGCTATTGGTCTGTAGTTCTCTTTTTTGTGGTATCTTTATCTGGTTTTGGTATCAGGGTGATACTGGCCTCATAGAATCAATTTGGAAGTTTTCCTTCCTTTTCTATTTTTTGGAATAATTTGAGAACAATAGGTATTAATTCTTCTTTAAATGTTTGGTAAAATTCACCTGTGAAGCTGTCTGCTCCTGGACTTTTATTTTTGGGGGTTTTTTGAATTACTGATTTATTTTCATTGCTAGTGATCAGTCTGTTCAACTTTTCTATTTCTTCCTGCATTAGTTGTGGTAGGTTATATATTTCCAGGAATTTATCCATTTCTTCTAAGTTGTCCTATTTGTTGGTGTATATGGTTTCATAGTATTCTATTACTAGTGTTTGTATTTCTGTGGTGTTGATTGTTCTTTCTCTTCATTTCTGATTTTGTTTCTTTGGGTCCTCTCCTTTTTTTTTTTTTTTTTTTTTTATGAGTCTGACTAGAGGTTTATCAATTTTGTTGATTCTTTTCAAAGAATCCACTCCTGGTTTCACGGATCTGTTCTATTGTTTTTTGTTTTGTTTTTTAGTTTCTATATCACTTATTTCTGCTCTAATCTTTATTATCTTTTGCTGGTTTGGGGTTTTGTCTGTTCTTTCTCTAGCTCCTTTAGGGGTAAGGTTAGGTTGTTGGAGAATTTTCTCGCTTCTTGAAGTAGGCCTGTATTACTATAAACTTCCCCTTAGAACCACTTTTGCTGCATCCCAAAGATTTTGGACCATTGTGTCTTCATTTTCATTTGTCTCCATGTAATTTTCGATTTCCTATTTGATTTCTTAGTTAACCCATTCCTTGTTTAGTAGCATTTTATTTTACCTTCATGTATTTGTGCTCTTTCCAGATTTTTTTCTTGTGGCTGATTTTTAGTTTCATAGTGTTGTGGCCAGAAAAGATGTATGCTATGACTAACTTTTCTGAATTTGCTGAGACTTGTTTTATAGCTTAATATGTGATCTATTCCAGAGAATGTTTCATGTGCACTTCAACAAAATGTGTTTTCTGCTCTTTTAGGATGGAATGTTCTGAATATGTCAAATCCATCTGGTCTAGTGTGTCATTCAAAGCCACTGTTTTCTTCTTTATTTTCTGTTTGGATAATCTGTCCATTGACGTAAGTGGGGGTGTTAAAATCCCCTGCTCTTATTGTATTATCAATTAGATCCTTTATATTTGTTATTAACTGTTTTATGTATTTGGGTGCTCCTATGTTAGGTGCATAAATATTTATAATTGTTATATCTTCTTGTTGTACCATTTCTTATTATATAGTGTCTTCTTTAGTCTCTTGTTACAGTCTTTGTTTTAAAGTCTATTTTGTCTAATAGAAGGATTGTTACCCTGGTTTTCTTTTGACATCCATTTGTGTGATAAATATCTCTCCACCTCCTCACTCTCAATCTACAGGTGTCTTTAGGTCTGAAATGAGACTCTTGTAGGCAGCATGTACATGGGTCTTGTTTTTTTAATCCATTCTATCACCCCATGTCTTTGAACTAGAGTGTTTAGTCCATTTACATTCAAATTATTGAGGGGCACCTGGGTAGCTCCATTGGTTAAGCATCTGCCTTCAGCTCAGGTCATGATCCCAGGGTCCTGGGATCAAGCCCCACATCAGGCTCTCTGCTCAGCAAGGAGGCTAGTTCTCCCTCTCCCTCTGCCTGCCACTCTGTCTACTTGTGCTCTCTCTCTGTGTCAAATAAATAAATAAAATATTTTAAAAATGTAATTATTAATAGATATGTATTTATTGCCATTTTGTTACTTGTTTTGTGGTTGTTTCTGTAGATTTTCCTGATCCTTTCTTGTTCTCATGGTTTGTTAGCTTTCTTTAGTGATATACTTGGATTCCTCTCTCTTTATTCTTTGCATATCTATTACTGGCTTTGATTTGTGGTTACCATCAGGTTTGTATATAACATCTTCTGCTTTAGCAGTCCATGTTAAGTTGATGGTCACTTAAGTTTGAACCCATTCTTTAGTCCTCTCCCCCCACCAACACACACACACATTTTAGGTAAATGGTGTCATATTTTACATCCTTTCATTTTATGAATCTCTTGAGTGATTTTTACAGAAATACTTATTTTTTACTGCTTTTGTGGTTTTTCTGTTTTTTTGTTTTGTTTTGTTTTACTTTTCATACTCACATATAGTCTTTCCACTCAGAGTCCCCTTTAATATTTCTTGTAGGGCTGGTTTAATGGTCATAAACTCCTTTAGTCTTTTGTCTGATAAACTCTATCTCTCCTTCTACTTTTAATGCTAGCCTTCCTGTGTAGAGTATTCTTGGCTGCAGGTTTCTCCCTGCCAACACTCTGAATATATCATGCCACTCCCTTCTGGCCTGCAAAGTTTTTGCTGAAAAATCCACTGATAGCCTTATGGGGTTTCCTTTGCATGTTAACTGTCTTCTTTTCTCATGTTGCTTTTAAAATTCTCTATCACTACTTTTTGCCACTTTAATTACTATGTGTCATCGTGTAGACCTCTTTGGTTTGAATTTTTGGGGTGATCTCTGTGCCTCCTGCATCTGGATATCTATTTCCATCCCGAGATTAGGGAATTTTTCAGCTATTGTTTCTTCAAATAAATTGCCTGCTCCCTTCTCTCTTCTGAGATCCCTATAATATGAATGTTGTTACACTTGATGTAGTCACTGAACTTTCTAAATCTATTCTCATTTTGCATAATGTTCTTCCCTTTCCTTTGCTCAGCTTGGTTACTTTCCATTATTCTGTCTTCCAGGTTATTAACTTGCTCTTCTGTTTTATCTTGCCTGTTATTTATTCCATCAAGTGTATTTTTAATTTCACTTATTGTGTCTTGATCTCTGATTGGTTCTTTTTTTTAATCTCTGTGTTGAGGGGCTCAGTGATGTCCTCCATTCTTTTCTCAAGTCCAGTGAGTATCTTAATGATCATTACTTTAAAATGTCTATCAGGCATATTACTTACATCTGTTTTGCTTAGGTCTCTTGCTGTGGTTTTGTCCTGTTCTGTCATTTAGGACATATTTCTGTCTCCTCATTTTTTTTTTTAAAGATTATTTATTTATTTAATTGAGAGAGAGAGAGAGACAGTGAGAGAGGGAACACAAGCAGGGGGGTGGGAGAGGGAGAAGCAGGCTTCCTGCTGAGCAGGGAGCCTGATGCGGGACTCGATCCCAGGACCCTGGGATCATGACCTGAGCCGAAGGCAGTCACCTAACCAACTGAGCCACCCAGGCGCCCCTGTCTCCTCATTTTGTCTCTCTGTGTCTGTTTGTGTGTTAGGAAAGTCAGTTGCTCCTCTTGCTCTCAACAATAATAGCCTTATGGAGAAGCCCTGTGGTGTCCTGCAGTGCATTGTCTCCTGTTCCCCAGGGCCTGGAACTTCAGGGAGCGTCTCCTATGTGTGTTGTGTACATTCTGCTGTGGATCCTTGGTCTCTTTTTCCTTCAGTCCAGCTGTCTTCAGAGGTTCTCTTTGACTGTTGTAGGCAGGGCTTGGTCCCTGTGTTGTTAGTGGGCCAGTCTTGGGCTGCCTTGGGCTTGAGCTGAGTCAGACCAGGCATTTTCCAGAGATACAGTAGCACTGAACTGCAGGGTACTCTCCCTGTGTTGTCCCTTGAGAAGCTTTCTTTGGTAGGTGGGGCCTGCAGTCAGCCCAGATGTCTGCCCCCAGCCCACTGTCGGACCACAGTTGTACTGATACGTGTGGTGTTCTTCCCTTCTCCCTAGGGAAGGAGTCACTTTGGAATGGTGCTGGCCCCCTTTGGGGCTGCTTGTACCCTGCCATGCTTGTGGCACCACTTTGGATGGACACCTGCAAAGGGCATGTTAGATGGGGCAGGTCCACAGGAGAATGCAGGGGTGGGGTGAGCTGTCAGTAAGCTAAGGGGAGAATGTTTGTGCTGAGCTAGTCCCACAGGTGTCTGTATATCTAGACTTGGGGGCAGGTAAGGGAAGTGGTACTTACCAGCTCTTTTATTCCTGGAGAAGTCTCCCAAAGATTCTTGCCTCTCCAGCACAGCCTCTAAGATTAAACAAATCTCCCTCCCATTTATACCAGGCATTTTTAAAATGGCTGCTTCTAGGGGCACCTGGGTGGCTCAGTCAGTTAAGCGGCTGCCTTCGGCTCGGGTCATGATCCCAGGGTCCTGGGATCGAGCCCCGCATCGGGCTCCCTGCTCAGCGGGGAGCCTGCTTCTCCCTCTCCCTCTGCCTGCCTCTCTGCGTACTTGTTCTCTCTCTCTATCTCTCTGTCAAATAAATAAATAAAATCTTTTAAATAAATAAATAAATAAATAAATAAATAAATAAATAAATAAATAAATAAAAATAAATGGCTGCTTCTATGCTGTATCTCAGCAGGACTGTTTGTTGTGCTGTCTCCTTAAGGGCAAGGACTCAGTTTCCTATCCTCCTCCAGTTCTTCCAGAGTAGAGCCTGCTGATTTTTAAAGTTGCAGGTATAAAGCCCCACTGATTGTAAGAATTCAAGAAGTTCGGCTTCTCTGGTTTTCAAAGCCAAATGTTATGGGGATTCATCTTTGCAGTGTGGGTCCCCTCTGCCTGGGGTGCCTGAGGTGGGGTCTGCTCCTCTCTTCTCTCTGCACCCACAGTGTCTCTTCTTTGTGGCCTCTTCTCTACATTTAGCTGTGGTGAGTATTTTCTGTGTCTTTGGTCATTTTCTGGGTTATTTATACTGATGTGGGTGTTTTCTAGGTGTATCTGTGGGATGAAGTGACCATAGGATCTTCCTAATCCACCATCTTCCCTGGAAGGCCTTCTCATTTTCTTTTGGTGATACCATATTTCCTTGAGTATTCATAGTGTGTAGTATGCACATAACCAGCAAGGAAATTGAAGCAGTAATCAAAAATCTCCCAATAAACAAGAGTCCATGGCCAGATCGCTTCCCAGGGGAATTCTACCAAACATTTATTTATTTATTTTTAAGATTTTATTTATTTGACAGAGAGAGACATAGCAAGAGAGGGAACACAAGCAGGGGGAGTGGGAGAGGGAGAAGCAGGCTTCCCGCGGAGCAGGGAGCCCAATGCGGGGCTCGATCCCAGGACCCTGGGACCATGACCTGAGCCAAAGGCAGATGCTTAATGACTGAGCCACCCAGGCGCCCCAATCTACCAAACATTTAAAGAAGAATTAATTCTTATTCTTCTGAAGCTGTTTCAAAAAATAGAAATGGAAGGAAAACTTCCAAACTCCTTCTATGAGGCCAGCATTACCTTGATCCCAAAACCAAAGACCCTATCAAAAAGCAGAATTACAAACCAATATCCCTGATGAACATGGATACAAAAATCCTCACCAAGATACTAGCTAATAGGATCCAATGGTACACTAAAAGGGGTATTCACCATGACCAAGTAGGATTTATTCCTGGACTGCAAGGGTGGTTCAACACTCAAAAACCAATCAATGTGATACACCACATTAATAAAAGTAAGGACAAGAACCATATGATCCTCTCAATAGATGCAGAAAAAGCATTTGACAAAGTAAAACATCCCTTCTTGATCAAAACTCTTCACAGTGTAGGGATAGAGGGAACATAATTCAATATCATAAAAGCCATATATGAAAAACCCACAGCAAATATTCTCACTGGGGAAAAACTAAGAGCTTTTCCCCTAGGGTCAGGAACACAGCAGGGATGTCCACTCTCACCACTGTTGTTCAACATAGTACTAGAAGTCCTAGTCACAGCAATCAGACAAAAAAAAAGAAAAAAGGAAGAAAGAAAAAGAAAAGAAATAAAAGACATCCAAATTGGCAAAGAAGAAGTCAAACTCTCACTTGTTGCAGATGACATGATACTCTATGTGGAAAACCCAAAAGACATCACCCCAAAATTGCTAGAACACATACAGGAATTCAGCAAAGTGGCAGGATTTAAAATCAATGCACAGAAATTAGTTGCTTTTCTATACACTAACGATGAGACAGAAGAAAGAGAAATTAAGGAGTCAATCCCATTTACAATTTCACCAAAACCCATAAGATACCTAGGAATAAATCTAACCAAAGAGGCAAAAGATCTGTACTCAGAAAACTATAGAATACTCATGAAAGAAATTGAGGAAGACACAAAGAAATGGAAAAACGTTCCATGCTCATGGATTGGAAGAACAAATATTGTGAAAATGTCTGTGCTACCTAGAGCAATCTATACACTCAATGCAATCCCTATCAAAATACCATCCACTTTTTTCACAGAGCTGGAACAAATAATCCTAAAATTTGTATGGAACCAGAAAAGACTG
>NC_138369.1:5393822-5401840 GCF_054177405.1 Leptonychotes weddellii | reverse complement strand
CTCAACAATATGGCCAACTAAAAAAAAAAAAACAACAAAAAACAAAAAAACCAATATGGTCAACTAATCTTTGACAAAGCAGGAAAGAATGTCCAATGGAAAAAAGACAATCTCTTCAACAAATTGTGTTGGGAAAATTGGACAGCCACATGCAGAAGAATGAAACTGGACCATTTCCTTACACCACACACAAAAATAGACTCAAAACGGATGAAAGACCTAAATGTGAGACAGGAATCCATCAAAATCCTAGGGGAGAACACAGGCAGCAACCTATATGACCTTGGCTGCAGCAACTTCTTGCTAGACACATCTAAGGCAAGGAAACAAAAGCAAAAATGAACTATTGGGACTTTGTCAAGATCAAAAGCTTCTGCACAGCAAAGGAAACAGTCAACAAAGCTAAATGGCAACCTCCAGAATGGGAGAAAAATTCTTTCTTGGCTGTCGCCTCCAGACCTCACCTCACCAAACCGCACCTACATTCCAAAACTATATCAGAATTTCCTTGACTTGGTAAAAACACATCTACAAAAAACTTACTACCTAGATCCTACCTCCTGGGAGCACCTAAATATATTAAGTAAATACAGATCAGAAGGGAGAAATAGACAACAATACAGTAATCATAGAGGGCTTCAACACCGCACTTTCTTTTTTTTTTTTTTTTTTTAAAGATTTTATTTATTTATTTGAGACAGAGAGAATGAGAGACAGAGAGCATGAGAGGGAGGAGGGTCAGAGGGAGAAGCAGACTCCCCGCCGAGCAGGGAGTCCGATGCGGGACTCGATCCCAGGACTCCAGGATCATGACCTGAGCCGAAGGCAGTCGCTTAACCAACTGAGCCACCCAGGCGCCCTTCAACACCCCACTTTCAAGATTGAATAGGTCATCCAGACAGGAAGCCAATAAGGAAACTGAGTGAAAGAAGCCACTCACAAAAGACTGCATATGACATAATTCCATTTATATGAAATGTGCCAAATGGGGAAATCCATAGCAACCATAGTTTAGTGGCTGGGAAGAAAAAGAAACAGAAAGAAACCGATAGCAGGTATAGGATTTCACTTTGGGGTGATGAAAATATTCCACAGTTAGATCATAGTGATGGTCACACGACTCTGTGAATATACCAAAAACCACTGATTGTACCCTGCACACGCCTGAATTTTATGTTATGTGACTTCTATCTCAATTAAGCTTATTTTAAAAACTCAATACAGGCAGATAGACATAAATTCTTGAGTTATATGAAATAATAAAACAAGTGGAAAAGTAAAAGACAAGTATAAATGTGAGCACTTTCTAAATTCTCCAACCATCACACAATCAAGTAGCAAAACAGAAACCAGGGATAAATAATTAAATCCATGACAATAGGCTCAGATCATTATTACATAAAGAGTATTATGGATAAATAAGCAGAAGACCAACACCCCAAGAGAAAGATCATTAAAGATAAAGGCTATAAATACTTATTCACAAATACGTACAATGACCTATAAATGTAGGCAACAATATTAAGATTCTAATCAGCAAAGAGGTACAAATTAAAATAATTTCTCTCAAGTAATGCAAAAAGTAGAATATCTAGTTTGGCAAGAATTTAGGAAATGGATGACCCTGTTCTCTGCTTGTGGCGTTATAAACTGCTGATTTCCCAGACTGCGTTTGGCAACATATACCAAAGCTATACAAATGTTTCTTTTAATCCAACAATTTTATGAATATCTAAATCTGAGAAATGTTCAGAGTTTGTTAAAAAGAATTGATAATTTATTTACTGTCACATAAAATCAGTAACAATGACTAAGTATTGGCATATCTATATGAAATGACATTTGAAGGTATTAAAATAATAATGTAAATGTACATTTATTTAAATTACATTCATGATGTATTATTATGTATGAGAAGTTATTTGTACAATGAAGTTGACTCTACTTACCCGTATTGTAACCCACAGAGTTTAGGAAAGGAAAATTCCAGAGCTTGACAATGCCATGATGCCTGGGGTGCTTCTGCCCAGCATCCAAACTGGAAAGGAAGAAGTAAAATTATCTCTTCACAGATGACATGCTCTCACATGTAGAAACCCCTGAAGATATCTCTCTCTCTCTCTCTCTCTCAAACACACACACACACACACACGCAGCAGTGTGCACTGGAAAATGAATTCAGCAAAGTTGCAGGATGCAAAATCAACACAAAAATCATTTGTGGGTTTTTTTGTTTTTGTTTTTTGTTTTTTTTGTCAGAGCACAAGCAGGGGGAAATGGCAGGCAGAGGGAGAAGAAGGCTCCCCGCTGAACAAGGAGCCCGATGGGGGACTCGGTCCTGGGATCATGACCTGAGCCGAAGGCAGACACTTAACCGACTGAGCTGCCCAGGCGTCCCAATCATTTGTGTTTCTATACACACAATGAAAAATTCAAAAAAAGAAATTTTAAAAAATTCTATCTACAGTAGCATCAAAAAGAATGAACTTCTTAAGAATAAACTTAGCCAATGAGGCAAGAGATTTGAACACCAAAAGCTATAAAACATTGCTGAAAGAAAGGAGACGTAAATAAATGGGAAAACATTCCACGTCGTGGATCGGAAGACTTTGTATTGTTAAAATGACCATACTACCCAGAGCGATCTTCACATTCAATGCCATCCCTATCGAAATTCCAATGGTGTTTTTTACAGAAACAGAAAAATCCATTCTAAAATTCGTGTTGACTCTCAAGGGATTCTGCATAGCCACAATAATCTTGGGGAAAAAAGACCAAAACTGGAGGCATCACACTTCCCAATCTCAAAACTTACTACAAAGCTACAGTTATTGAAACGTGGGGTTTTGACGACCAAGTGACAGTGTCCCCCAGATTGCAACACCTTGCAGGGCTGGGATGGTGTTCTCCAGGAGGCTGTAGATGTTCTAAATCTGCATCCCATTACATGGCACTGATTTTCCCATAGCCCAGATGCAGGAATCCCATGACTGCGGGTGGAAATGGGAGTGCCCCACTCACTGTTAACACTATGACCCCTAGGGGTCCACTAACAGAGTTTTTGCTGCACATCCTTGTGACGTTATGCTCTGCTGATCTAGAGGCTTAATTCCTAAGGGAGTTAGACTTCAACCAGGAGACACATTGAAGGGACGCCTGGGTGGCTCAGTTAAATGTCTGCCTTCAGCTCAGGTCATGACCTCAGGGTCCTGGGATGGAGTCCCACATCGTGCTCCTTGCTCAGCTCCCTATGCCCCTCCCCCCACTTGTGGGCAAGTGCAAGCACGCGCTCTCCCTCTCCCCTCTCTCTCAAATAAATAGATAAAATCTTAAAAAAAAAGGGGGGGAGACACATTGATTCCATTGAGCTAGAGGTTAGGACTGCCTCTGAATTTACAGGCAAAGAAACACATGTTTTTCAGGACTGGCTGAGGTGACGGATCCTGATTACCAAGGGGAAATTGGTCTGTGGCTCTGCCCTGCAGATAAGGAAGCCTGGGTCTGGATCTGGAGATTCCTTAAGGCTTTCTCAGTGTCACCGTGCCCTGTGACTGAAATCATTGGAACACTAGAAGAAACCATTCCAGGTGGGACTAGTGGCCCAGGCCCTTCAGGAATCAAGACTGGGCTCCCCCATCAGGCAGAGAACCACGATCAGCTGCGACGCTGGCTCAGCACAAAGCAAATATGAAATAGGTAAAGAAGGTAATTATCAATACCAGCTATGAAAAAGTAATCAGTTGCAAAGTGTGCATTTGATGGTTCTACTTCTTCCTTATTCTGGTATGAATAAGTTTGAGTGTGTATGTGTGTATTTAACTTACATGAACATAAAACACAAATATTGCACATATGTGACCCTCGTGGCAACCATGGGTCCCTTTGGGGTGCCTCTCAGTACACGATCAGCCAATGGATGCCCAAGGATGCACTAGAATGTCCCTCCCAGCCATCTGGTAGGCACAAGACTTGAACATTCTTGCACGTTGGGTCTGCTCTCAGAAGCCTCACAGGGCCTTGTTCTCACCAGATGTTTCCAGGTGGTGATCTTAAATTGCCAGGTGGTAACCCTTTAGGTCCTGGTCATGGGGTGGGTGCTCAGACTGAGCTCAGAGCAGTGTAGTTTTACCACCCAGATTGGAAGCATTTCAGTATTTTAGTCGGTAAGGCTGTGTCCATGCTTGCCCACGGATCATCAGTTCGGGGGCATTCCCCTGTGGGACCCCTACCCTTGCCCCCTCATGCCTCCGCTTTCCAAGCTCCGGACGGGAAAGGTTCACAGCCCCATGCCATAACCACGGCACAAGCCCGTGGAGGGCAACAGCTACAAAGGCTCGGGTCCAGTTGCACGTCTTTAGGACAAATCAGTAACACAACTGAGTGTAGAAACTGGTGATTGTTGTTGCGACCAGGGACCTCAGAACACAGGGGCCCAGAAGCCACCCTCAGCAGCAAGGGAGACTGTGGGGTCCTTCACAAGGACAAGGATTCTGGTCCCTTATCCTTGCAAACCAGAGCTCACCCATGATCTATCAGGCCCCAGACAGAGAGGAGGGAGCACGACATGCCCGATGGAGAAGCTGGGGTCCTCTAGGGAATTTCGGCCCTAAAAAGAATTGAATAAGAAAGTGTGGGGATGCTGGAAACCCTAATTCACAGGGAGCTGTGATGTTTATGGACCGGGGACCAGCTGTAGCCTGAAAAGCTGCATCACAAATCATTCCCTCTGATAGGAAACAAACAGGAAAAGGAACTCAGTGGTTGTGGACAAGGCTCCCGGGAGACCCACAGCTAGATAAATGGTCGATCAGGGAGCCCCAAGAGGGGCCTGAGGATGGAAAGTCCTGCCCACCCTCCTGGGCTTGTCCCTTCCACGTGCACGTTCTGATCATTTTTTTTTAAAGATTTTATTTATTTGAGAGAGAGAGAGAGCACCACTGGGGTGAGGGGCAGACAGAGAAGCAGGCCTCCCACTGAGGAGGGAGCCCGACACGGGGCTCGATCCTGGGACCCCAGGATCATGACCAGAGCCAAAGGCAGACGCTTAACCAACTGAGCCACCCAGGCGCCCCTGTTCTGACCTTTCAATATGGTTTTCCCCACTTACGGCTGATGCCCTTCCAGAGACTGAACGAGAAAACCACAAGTTCCTAATATTTGGTCAAAAGGAACCTCAACAAGAGAAGCAGAAAATGTTCCTCTGTTTCCAGAGCTGTTGCAAGGCAGTCACCGTCCGGGAGCAGGACCTGGCCCCAGCAAGTGCTGTTTTTAAAGACACGCACATTTCAGTGGCCGCTGGTCAGCCTGTGGAACCACCTCCAACCTCGACATCCCGGGAGTTCGAAGGGGGCCATCAGCTGATGCCCCAGAAGAGTTCTTAGTTCAAGGAGAAAGGTGAGATTCTGTACGCCTAACAAATGAGCCCAGGAAGTGAAAGACCCACACCACAACTCCCAGGCTGTAAAGAAACACGACTCTAATATTTACTACTTACAACAAATATTGCCCCTCCCTAGAGGGACCTAGGCACTGAGGTGAGGATGTCAGGGAGCTGGGGCAAGGTCATTCCCACGCTCATGATGGAGAAAACCGTGTTCAGGAAGGTGAGGGGGATCCCCCATCCTGGGGCTGGTGAACAGAGGAGCTGGGGTCCCCGGGCCAGCTGTCAGAAACCCCACACCCACCCTTAGCCCAAAGCGTTACTGAGAGCCTGAATTCAGCCACTGTTCACTCAGCCCTTGGTTTGTGGATGGCTAGTTCTTCTCAGCCTCGAAGGACCATCGTATCTTGCTGACCCATCGGCAGGGGCTGTAGCTACAGCATTGGGGGGCACCTGTGAGCTACCAGGAGCCACACCTCAGGTGTCCCTCCCAGGGCGAGCTAGCCACTGGAGTCCAGATGCCCCAGGGGTCGCCGTGCAGCCAGGTCTCGGCTGACCTGGGGCCACGGCCGCAGGATCTCTAGAGCTGGCCGTCACCCAGCTCCTGCCGGCCTCCCCTCTCATCCTCCATAAGGGGCTCCCTGGCCTGAAGCCACGCCCCCAGTTGCTCCTCGGGCTCCGTGTTGTATTGATTTGCAGCCTCCTGGATCAGCGGGATCTCCTTAATTATTCCTGGGGCAGAGAACAGGATGCAGACCCAAGGAAGGGGGCCAGAGAGGATCCGTCCCAGGAGGGTCTCTGATTTCCACACCCCTCTGTCCCTGCAGTGAGGCCACAGCTGCTGACCTCGTTCATTTTCTGGAAGTTGATCGATTTCCCCTGGAAAGCGGCAGGCAAATTCCATCAGAAACAGTCGCGAAGCGGCATCGGCCCCGCTTCTCCTGTTGCGCTACCGCCAGGGCCCACCAGGGGGCAGACACGTGCAGAGACAGGAACGGACCTGGTGCCGGGCTCTGGGCTCCAGAGAAGAGGGACAAGGGAGCCGGGTCCAGACCTTCCAGCCCAACCCTCTCTGATGACAGATGGGGAGACTGAGGCCTCGGGCAGGAAGGGATTGCTCGCCCACTGGTGTGGTTCCTGACTTGGGGGGGCCTGGCTTCACTCCCCTGAGCCTCCCACAGCTCTGCAGTCAGGCAGCTCTGAGCTCCCTCTGCCCAGGGAACCAGGACAGCGGCTTATGTGCACCCTCCCCTCACGACGCCCCTGCTCCAAGGACGGCTCATGAGGTGCTGAGGGGTCCCAGAGGCCACAGGCCCTGTCCCCCTGGCCCCCTGCCTTCACCCACCCCGACCCCCACCAATGACCAGGGGTCCATCGTCTGGGCTCTTGGTGGGTGTCCAGGCCCCCAGCCAGGAGGAGGGACAGGGTGTCAAGGGGTACCTGGTTGAGTGGCTCCTGCCTGCCCCAGGCCCCCAGGGGTCTCTAACCCTGGCCAAGACCCAGGGTCATACCAAAGGCCTCGCCTCCCTAGGAACCCCTCAGGGCTTTCCCTACACAGAACCCTTCCTTCATCCGCTCAGGAAATGGGACCCCCCTAGCTGTTATCACAGACTGACTGAGTTGGGGTGGGGGGTGTCCAGGGCACTGGGCGGTAACCCTTCACCTCCTCTTTTACATGGAAAGTTCTGACTTCCCATCAGGAAGGATCCATTAGAAACCCATCTGTTCCGTGGATACTTCTCAGCCCCGTTTGGGGGACATGTCACTGCCAGTGAGCCTCCAGCTGAGACTCCTGCTGGGATTGATTAGCGGTGACTGGTACAGGGGTAGAGTGGGAAGTTGCAGAAAGCACCGTATCTGTCCCATGTCAGAGACTCGGACCCAAGGCTAGGCAGACTCTGTGTCCCCTGGCCCATGGGATCCCACGGTGCCCATCTCTGGTGTAAGCAGTGTGCCCTCCCGTGGAGTTTCGGTGAAGACAGAAGCGGTGGGGGGCTGGCTTCCTGAGGACAGAATGAGCTGGTTTAGGAAGAAAGGAAGTCAAACCCACCCTGTCCACCCAGCAGCCAGGAGGAAGATGATGGCCAGCTGATGGACCAGCATGGAAGCCAGAGACCTGCTAATTCTGCCAACTGCTCGCCCTCCTGGAACCTTCCAGCCTACACCACGACATCCCACCAGCGGGGCCTCCTGCTCTCAAACTGCTCCCCTGTGCCCAGGACCAAACACACCCCTTCTCCTGCCAATCCAGACAAGACAGGCTAGATGTCTAGTGTGAATGTCTGACTGTCCAAATAGAATTAGGGCCAGGAATTGTGTCTGCTTCATTCACTGAGTTCCACTAAGTGTCTAAAATAGTGGCTGACTATCCATGGACATCAGCTGGGCTAAAGCTGATGTCTTTCTACAGACCATGCAGCAAATGGGAAAATAATGCGTCTTGGCGCCCACAACCTTGACTCTCAGTTCCAGTTCTATCTTTAGTAGTAATTAGTATCATAATTAGCTGGGAAGGTTGTTTAGATTCATTGAGTCTCTGGGGTTTTTTGTTTGTTTGTTTTCTAAAGTGGGCTATTCATATATAACTGTAGGAAAAACTAACCAAAAAAGGACATTGTTTTCCATAAAAAAATAAAAA
>NC_138369.1:5364800-5393322 GCF_054177405.1 Leptonychotes weddellii | reverse complement strand
TTATTTTTAATGATAATATGGATCAATCACAGTGTCTTTATCCATTCATCTGTTGAAGGACACTTGGGTTGTTTCCCAATAAATAAAGTTGCTATGGACATTCATGTACAAGATTTTGATTGGATAATGCTTTCCTTTCTTTTGGGGGATTTTTAAAGATTTTATTTATTTATTTGACAGAGAGAAACACAGTGAGAGAGGGAACACAAGCAGGGGGGGTGGGAGAGGGAGAAGCAGAGAGCCCGATGCGGGGCTCGATCCCAGGATCATGACCTGAGCCGAAGGCAGATGCGCAAAGACTGAGCCACCCGGGAGCCCTCCCCTCCTGGATTTTTATTTGTCAACTAAGCAAACTAAGCACCCCGGTCTGAGGCCCGGCCCCTCCCCTCCCCTTCCCTCCCCGCCGCCCCGCGAGGCCCGCCGCCCCTCGACGCTTCCCCTCCTCCCCTCGCCGCCACCGCTCCGCTAGGCCCGGGCCCCGCCCCTCGCGCCCCTCGCGTCCCCCAAGGCCCGCCCCCGCCGCCCCCCGCCTCAGCCCGGAATCGCCGACCGCCCCCCTCGGCCGCCGCGAGCCCGAAGCCGGAAGCGGAAGTGCGGCGGGGGCGCGGCCGAGGAGGAGCCGCGGGTCTGCCCGGCAGGTCTGAGTCGCAGCCGGGAAGCCGCGAGCCCGGGATCTCGGGTCCCACCCAGGAGGGGCTGGGCCTCGGGCAGTCCCCGGTCACGCCGGTGTCCCTCCGTCCGTCCCCGGGGGCCTCAGGCTGTTGCTCAGGTCAGCGTGTAGGTCCGGACGCGCCGTCCCCCTCAGAAAGCACGGTTCCCCGTCACCTCACCTGGGGGCCACTCTGCCCCCCTCTCCCCCCACCCCCGGACTTCCCGCCCTCTCTGGGGACAGTGGGGTTGTCACATATCACACACCGGCCTCTAGAGGGTAGTGGCCGGGGATGCTGCTCAGCATCCCCCGATGCATGGGACCGCCCCCGCGACAAAAAGTCATCCCGCCCCGGTGTCCGCAGTGCCAAGGTTGGGAAACCCTCCTGCTCTCTGCAGGGCCTTGCGTGTCCGAGGTCTTGCACCAGCTGTGGAAATCGGTTCAAAGTCAGCGGAGTCACTTAGCCGATGGACCCCCCCCCAGCGACCAGCCGCAGAAGCTCCATCCCGCGAAATGAGGGAGCGAGGCGAATGCGCACAGCCTGACGCCGCGTTCTCCCACTTGGGAGCAGACGGCTGGGGAACCAGGCAACTTCGGCTCTCGCGGCACCTTAAATCAGTAAATTTTCAAAATGGTGAATGGGCGGTCTTTCTATCCAACAACTATTACTTCCTATAAAGGCCTCAAAAGCAATCTTTGTGCCTCCCCACCCCTCCGCCCCAAGGCAAGAAGAGCATCTCTCTAGTTCCAAGTTTGCGTGGAAACCAGCCTCAGGCTCCACTCGTTCTCAGGGATCCGTGGATTTCCGTGTGACCAGGTGAGTTCCCCGTGGAAATTGTATCAAGAGGTTCTAGCAGCCTCCACTGCGCAGAACTGCCAATGGGCCCTTCCTGTGGGCAAGTGACACCAGGGGTCACTAAGAGTGAGGGTTAAAAATTAAATTACTCAGTTTTCTTAGAAAATACTCACTTGTTGAAAATTCTGGTTAAAGTTTTTCTTTGCATTTGGTTCAAAACTAACATGATACGAAAAGGTCTATGTTAGAAAATCTTGCCCTCCCCTGTTCTTCCATCCTGTTCGTCCCTTAGGGACCTATATAGGTAATTGCTTTTAGTGGTTTATCGTGCATTCTTATCCTTCCAGGTTTTCAAGTGAATACAAGCAAATGTATTCTTGTTTCCACTTTACTTACACAAAACATTGTAGTCCTGTATGCGTTTTTCTTTGCCTTGCGTTTTGTCCCTTAACATATACTGGAGATTTTTCCATTATTAGTTCATACTTTGCTCCTTGTAATGGCGAATAGTATTAAAAACCAAGATCTAGACACTGGGTGTGCTAAGTAAGTGCCCCTTGAGTAACATTCCTTCTAGGACCTTTCCCTGGATTTAGCTAGGAAATATATGTGTGTTTTTGGCCGGACGGGGGAGAGGTTGTTCTTATTGTTTAAGGTTTTATTTTTATTTTTTAAAGATTTTTTTTAATTTATTTATTTGAGAGAGAGAGACCATGAGCAGGGGGGAGGGGCAGACAGAAAGGGAGAAGTAGACTCCCCACTTAGCAGGGAGCCCGCCCACCTGGGGCTCCATCCCAGGACCCTGGGATTATGACCTGAGCCTAAGGCAGATGCTTAACCACCTGAGCCACCCAGGTGCCCCTAAAATTTTATTTTTAAGTAATCTCTACACCCAAGGTGGGGCTCAAACTTACAACCCCGAGATCAAGAGTCACACACTCCACCGACTGAGCCAGCCAGGTGCCCGGGAAATATATGTTTTTTAAATCATGAGTTTAACATGGTATTTCTAATTCAGTTTTAATTTTGCAGTTTTTTTTTCCTTAACTTTTTGGATTTTATGTTAATTTTTATATGTTACACTAAAAATATTGGCTCCTAATAACATTGATTTATTTACTTAATGGTACTCTCCTTCCCTGTATATAAAAAATGACACTCAGAAACATTGCTGCCCATATCTAGCAACCCCACTTCTGGAAATATATTCTGAGTGTCAACCTCCCAAAATACAAAACAATATGAGATTATTTGTGGGAGCATTATTTCCAGCAGCAAAAGATGAGAAGCAACTCAAATGTCCATCAGTAGGAAAGTGGCAGAATTAGCAATATACTTTGTTTTAAAGTCATAGGAAAGTATTGTTTTTTCAGACTGTTGTGGTCGTGTTTCCAAATTGATGAGCAATTAGGTTTCTCTTGTTGTTTGTTTTCAGTTTTGAGGATTGCAGTTGTATTTTTTTAAATATGATTCCAAAGCCAAAATTCTCTAATAAGACATGTTCAGGGAATTCTAACTATAATTCCTGTCTCTTCTTCTCAGTTATTCTCCTGCCCTTATTGGTCACCATTTATATTCATTTGTTTTAGTCTCTCAGTATTTCTTTTGCATTTAGAAGCAAATGGGTATGTGTATCTGTGTATGTATCTGTCTATATGTGTCTATAAATGTATATATGCAAAATATATATATGCACATATATATACATACATATGTGTCTCTCCTGGCCTTTCCCTTCTTATAAAAAGGAACATTCCATACACTGTTTTATACCTTGATTTTTTTTCTCTCCTTATATTTATTGGGGATAATAATCTCTATGAATACCTAGAGATCATCTCATTCTGTAATGGCTGCATGATTCTTCACTGTATGGATATCCCCTAGTTTATTCAACCAGTTCCCTATAGATGGTCATTTGTGTTGCTTTTAGTCCTTCGCTATTATATATATTGTCACAGTAAATAGTCTTAGACATCGGTTTTAGTATTTCCGTATCTTTGAGAAAGATTCCTTCAAGTGCGATTGACAGAGAAGAAGTAAACATCTTCACAGTTTTGTGTGATGATGACAAATTTCCTTCTGTAGGATTGCACCCCAGCAATGTATGAGAGTGCCTTTCCGGACAGACTTTCCAATAAAGGGTTTTTCTTGATCTGACAGATAAGAAATAGTATCAGTGTAGTTGCAATCTGCATCTCTGTTATTATGAATAAGATCACCAGTGATTCTACCAAGGGTGGTGTCCTTGAAATGGTTGAAACCAGAGTGTCCCAAGTTGAGGAGTAAGTGGGACGTGAGGAAATGAGTCAAGGGTTGAAAACACTTTGCCAGTGATCAGGGAGAGACTAGGTGGAAACAGAAGGAAACCTGCCCTTATGATAGATTTATTTCACTACTAAAAACACTGCATTCCCCCATATATATATTTACTGTTAAGCCAACATATTGGTAAAAACGGCTCAATATCAGGAATATGGATTTATAATAAAGACAGCAACCTATTACTGAGTAGTTGAATAGCAATCCAACAATTATTATTTTTTTTATCATGGCAAAACCCACTTAAGGTAGAAATATTAAAAAGCCAGTAATATTTCCCCCTCTTGTAGGAATTAAATTAAGGAAGTGTGGGCATTCTACTGAAATGTCACTGTAACACATAGATGTCACCATAATATGAAAGTAATCTTTCTGTGAGGGTTACTTTTCTAAGCAGCAGGAAAAATGGTTAATAGAACACCCTAATTTAAATAAACTTAGCTTAAATTTAGAGATATATCAGCTTCTGACAAACTCTCATTAGTAATAAATTTAGGAAATGGCTAGATGTTGTAAACATCAAACAGGGAGTGCCTGAGGAGACAGGAGAGCGGCTGGACTGAGTCCTTTGTGTGGTTGGGAACAACTGAGTGGACAACGACGAGGTTTGGGAGGCTGGGTTCAGAGAGACATTTCTGAGCTGTTGTTCTAGATGGTAGAACAGGGTCAGGTGATGACAGAGTCTAGGGTGGTGCCGATGGAAGGTGCGGCCAGCGTGGATGGGGACCAGCTCGTAACAGTGAGGGTCATCCTCACGCCCTCTGATGTTATCCGAGGGCAGTGGGACTGGAGATGGAAAGACTCATGGGAGGCAGATGCCAGCGTGTCTATTTGGTAAAGGGGTTGTAGCTGGGAATGTGTTTGTGACAACCGCTTGGATGGGAAGGATGTGCCCTGAGACTCGGTGGAGCTGAGGATTTAAATGGGGGTGACACAGGCTTGTGCTGGTTGTTCCAGTTAGGACAGAAGAGGACAAGTTTTTCACATGCCCTCCGTTCATCACATGCTAGTAAGCAAAGTAAAGACCCAGGATTGGAGACCCCACTTGCATTTAAAGGAGGACACGGTGGGCAGGCTGAGACCCGTTCATCCTCAGTAGCCTGGAGAGGGAGAAAGGCTGTGAAAACTTCCTGTTTTCCCATTTCGTCCAGAGCTTGGCCTGCGTGCACTGTGGGGACGAGAGGAGGAGTGTCCGGGTGCTCTGTCTGAGTCACAGGATGGCGGCCATGGTTCTGTCCCCCACTTGCGGTAAGTTGGGGGGCCCTCAAAATCCAAGTGTTAAAGGCCCCTGCACCACAGAGCAGGAAAGGAGGGGCTGAGCAGGGAGGTGGGAGTAGAGCCCCGAATGCCCAGGGGTCACCAGGACCCCGTGTGGTTCTTGGGATTTGGGGTGTTGGTGGTTTGAGTGTGTCTGTGGAGATCTCACCTGTGTGCTGAATATGGGAGAGCCTTTGAATTTACCTCAAATTCTTTCTATAAACTTGATAAAATGAAGTGCTGTCCCTTGAACTTCAATTTCCTCATCTGTGAAATAGGAATTATCATCTTTTCCTCCAGCGCAGTAAGAGCCTTGACCCTGTTTTCTGGCCCTGGTGCGACAGGGTTCTGCTCTGTTGTCCTGTGAAAGGTGTGTGTGTATGTGTGTGTGTGTGTGTGTGTGTGTGTGTGAGAGAGAGAGAGAGAGAGACAGGGTTCTGCTCTGTTGTCCTGTGAAAGGTGTGTGTGTGTGTGTGTGTGTGTGTGTTGGGGTATGGTCAATTACAGGTAGGTGAGGAAGCCTCCAAACTGGTGAGTGCTAGAATATAGAGCAATCCTGGACTCTTCCGACTCATTTCTTCTCCAGCTCAGTCTTCCCTGTACTCAGCCTCTCCTCAAAAAGGATGCACAGAGGAGGAAGGGTTGGTTCATGGCTTCCTGACAAGCTGGTTACCGGTGAGTCACATATTTTTTTCCCAAATAATTATTCTTTTGACCAAAAGTTGGACTTACCTTTCAGGGCCTGGAGCCCCACAGCCAAACCAGGTCTTCAGGCATTCCAGGATCTCCGGGCATCTGGTGGTGGATAAAGGGTTGTCAGTGTTTATCAACATTTTCTATATTTTCCTAACTTCCTCCAGAGTCACTTTATACATTACATTATTATTAGTTTTAAAGGAAAGACATGACTGTGTCCTATATTCAAGCAATTGGTGATGGCCACTGGGGAGTATCTCTGACATCTGCCATGTCCCCGGCCTATGCTCAGCCCTGAGATCGAGGGAAATAAGACTGCAGGATTCCACGGTCTCACTGGAATAAGGGACTCACCTACATGTTAAAGGTACATTTCACCTTGGGAGTGGGCGTTAGTAGGCAGGAGAGGAGCCCTGCAGGCTGAGCCCAGGAGCAGTGGAGAGCAGAGCTCACAACCCTGCCCATACATCTTGTGCTTGGGGTTTCCTGTCCCTAGTCCTGTCATCCTCCTATCAACTTGGTGGGGGTGGTCCTTGGCTAAGCCATGATGCTTGTGACGGCTCAGGACTTGGTGACCTTCGAGGATGTGGCCGTGGAGTTCACGCAGGAGGAGTGGGCACTGCTGGACCCTTCTCAAAGAACACTGTACAGAGACGTGATGCGGGAGAACTGCAGGAACCTGGCATCGCTGGATAAGCCCCACCTCAGCCCTGCATTTATTTAATGACTCAGGTAATAAGTCTTTTCTTTTTTTAATTCATGTGACATTCACAGAACAGAAAACATTTTTAATGTATAATTCAGTGATTTTTAGTAATGCCACAGTGTTGTGCAACCATCTCTAATTCCAGAACATTTATTGCACCAAAAATAAACCCTATAATCATTAAGTAGCCACTCCCTTTCCCACCTACTCCAGCCACTGGCTACCGTGGATCTACTCTCTGTCTCTGGTTTTACCTGTTCTGGACATTGCATATAAATGGAATCATACAATATATAGCCTTTTGTATCTGACTTCTTTTGCTTAGAATAAAGTTTTCAAGGTTCAGCCATGCTATAGCATGTGTCGAACTTTATTCCTTTTTCTGGCTGAACGTTATTCCATGGTGTGTATATACCACTTTCTCTGTGCCCACTCATCAGTCGATGAACATTTGAGTTGTTTCCACCTTTTGGCTACTGTGAAGAGTGCTGTGCTCTGCTATGAACATTCATGTATGTTTTTGCCTGAACATTTGTTTTCAGTTCTCTTGTACATTTGCCTAGAAGTGGGATTCCTGGGTCATATGGTCATTTAATGTTTAACTTTTTTTTTTTAAAGATTTTATTTATTTATTTGAGAGAGAGAGAATGAGAGACAGAGAGCATGAGAGGGAGGAAGGTCAGAGGGAGAAGCAGACTCCCTGCCGAGCAGGGAGCCCGATGCGGGACTCGATCCAGGGACTCCAGGATCATGACCTGAGCCGAAGGCAGTCGCTTAACCAACTGAGCCACCCAGGCGCCCTAATGTTTAACTTTTTGAGGAACCTCCAAACTTTTCTCCATGGTACCTGTGCACCATTTACATTCCCACCAACAATGTGGGAACACTTGGTTATTTGCATTTCCCTAAAGAATAATAAGATGGGTCCTCTTTCCATGTGCTTGTTAGCCATTTGTATATCTTCTTTGGGAAAATGTGTATTTGAGACCTTTGCCCACTTTGAGAGGGCTGGGGTTGTTTGCCTTTTTATTGTCGAGTTGTAAGAATTCTTTATATATTCAGGATGCTGGACCCTCATCAAATAGATGATTTGCAAATATTTTCTCCCATTCTATGGATTGTCTTCTCACTTTCTTGAAGGATAGTTTTGCTGCATATAGAATTAATGAATGACAGAGGTTTTTTCCTTTCAGCACTCTGAATATGTCATCCCACTACTTTTTGGCCTCTGTGATTTCTGATGTGAAATCAGCTGTTAATCTGATTGATGGTGATCCCATATATGTGATGAACTAAAAATTCTCTTGTTGCTTTCAGGATACTCTCTTAGTCTTTAGCTTTCAACAGTTTGATTATAATGTGTCTCAATTTGGTCTCCTTGAGTTTATCCTCCGGTGTTCATTAAGTTTCTTGGATATGTAGATTCATGACTCTCTTCAGTTTGGGGAATTTTTTGGCCATCTATCTTTTTAAAATATTGTTTCTGTCCCTTTCTCCATCTCCTCCCCTTTAAGAACTCCATTATGCACATGTTGGTTGTTTGATGGTGTCCCACAGGTTTCTTATGCTCTGTTCTTTTTTTTTTCCCCCTCTATGCCCTTCAAATTGGGCAATCTCAATTGACCTGTCTTCAAGTTCACTGATTCTTTCTTCCACCAGATCAAGTTTGATGATAAACTTTTCTAGTGAATGTTTCATTTTAATTTATTGTACTTTCCACTCCAAAATTTCTGTTTGGTTCTGTTTTATAATTTCTTTCACTATTTGTTGAGAATCCTTTTTCATGGTTTCCTTTAGCTCTTTGCACGTTCTTAAAATAGTTGAAATCTTGGTCTAGGGGTGCCTGGGTGGCTCAGTCGTTAAGCATCTGCCTTCGGCTCAGGTCATGATCCCAGGGTCCTGGGATTGGGCCCCACATTGGGCTCCCTGCTCAGCAGGAAGCCTGCTTCTCCCTCTCCCAGTCCCCCTGCTTGTGTTCCCTCTCTCACTGTGTCTCTCTCTGTCAAATAAATAAAATCTTTAAAAAAAAAAAAGAAGAAATCTTGGTCTAGTAAGTCTCTTCCTCAGGGACAGTGTTTCTTAATTTCCTTTTTCTGTAATGGCCATGCTTTTTTGTTTCTTTGCATGCCTCATAATTTGTTGAAAACTCCAAAAACGTTTGGAATGTTAGGACAGTTCTGTAAGTCAGAGATTCTCCTATCCCCAAGGTTTATTGTTGTTGCTTGTTCTAGTTAGTATTGTTTGGTGACATTTTCTGAACTAATTTTGTAATGTCTGTATTTGTCATGTGTGGCCACTGCAATCTCTATTTTGTTAAGTTAACGGTCAGCTAGTGATTTATCAGAGGTTTCCTTAAATGCCTGGAACTCCAAAACTCCCAGTCTTTGCAGATGGTCTCTGTGTATATAGGAGCATGCCTTCAAAACTCAAACAGTTTACAACTCTGCCTTAGCCTTCACTTACTGCTTGTGTAGAGCCTGAAGGTCAGTCAAAGGTGAAGGCTTAGTGCCTTTTCAGATATTTTCTGAGCGTACACCCAACCATGGGTATGTACATGTTCTATATTCCTAGGACTGTGGGAGCTTTTCAAAGCCCCTTTCCCCCAAAGCATCTTGTTCCCTGCTTTTCCTCTGAGACTTTTTGGCTAGTCTTATGTGTGCTTTAGTGATTTTCCCTTGCCCCAAGCAGCAGTAGCTAATACATTTAAATGTAGTCAGTACATGCCCCAGCCCTCCGCCCCCATAGCCACTTCAATTCCGGGAGAGTTTGGAGTTAAACGAAATAAAGGCAAGCCCTGTGAGCCAGTCCTTCTGGGAGCCACCAGGAAGGTCAAAACAGACAATCACACTTCTTTGAAAATAAGATTTGTCCTACTTCTACCAGTACTAAGAGCACAGATTGTTGTCTTCAAAATGCTTGCTTGGGTGGGACGGAGGATAGGGTGAGGATCAGCTAAAATGTCACAAAGCTCTCTTACAGATTCAGCTGTTTGTCTTGATTAAGCATTTTCCTGGTTGCTGTAAGCTCTTGATCACTTCCTAGAGTTTTAGTAATTCAGTTTTTACCTGTTAATTTGCTTTTTTTTTTTTTTTTTTGTGGAGGTTAGACTTTAGAGTTCCCGACTCCACCATTTTTGCTGACATCACTTCTCAGAAGTCTTTCTTGAGCACCTTTGTGTTCCTAGGCCTGTGCTAGGAATTGGGAATACAGTGGTGAACAAGACAGATGTGGTCCCTACCATCATGGAGCTTACACTCTAATGCCTGCCCTATGAACTGAAGATCTAGTCCTGGCCCTGACTTTATATTCTCTATGCATAAAAGTTTTGGAGCTTTTAAATATGTATTTGAGCTTGGGTATTAGTTTCTGGTACTAGTTATTCCCCCAGGCACCATGGGTATTGACTGAGGATACTTTCATTTTTTTTTTTTCACTATGAAAGAGAGCTACTATATTTATTAGAATTTAGGGATAATTATCCCATTGTTCCTAAAGCCACACCTGCTTATCTTCAGAAGTAGGGGCTTCAGTTTCATGGTGGGGCTCATTTTCCCCTGTAGAGTCCCCCTACATACTATGTCCTTTCTTTATGTATAGGAAATCAAGTTGATAAACCTGGTCTGGTGTCTGAATTGGAGCAAGAAGATAAAGTGATTACAGAGGAAATCAGAATTCTCCCAGGCAACTGTCCAGGTGAGCACCAGGTAGATTGTGAGTCCTTGTGAGGAACATGTCTGGCCTGTGGCTTGGGAGTTTGGAGTATTACATTAGGAAATGTCACTCAGGGAACTTTGTAAAATGCCCTTTTTTTTTCCTGACAAGATCAAAAGCATTTAGGATAAGCTTCCTTGTGTACCTTCTTTGCTTCCTCTTAAATTCTCTGTTCATCACTTCACACTTTACTTCAGCCTTAGAGGAAGAAAAAAGACATGTCTCTTTTTCTTCTTAAATGTAAGTTTCACGTGAGCTCCATCCCACTTTACATTCCTGACGATTCCTTCTTCTGTCAGCCTCAATCTCAATCTTCCTAGAGTCTTTTAAAAATACCTAAAATTGGGGCACCTGGGTGGCTCAGTCGGTTAAGCGTCTGCCTTCGGTTCAGGCTTTGTGTTCTTTCTCGCTATCTCTGTTGCTATCTCTCTTTCTCTGAAATAAATACAATCTTTTAAAAATACCTAAAATTGTCATACCTGTGTCCCTTTCATTGCAAACCTCCTGAAAAACGCTAATCCTTTAAGGTCTGTCTTCAGTAATATGTGCATTTTATCTTTTATTTTCTCCACAAACTTAAACTTCTTTTCAATTTGTTTCAGATTTGGAGACTCTACTTAAAGCCAAAGGGTTAACTTCTAAGTAGCATGTTTTTAGAAAAGAACAATATGAAGGTGTAAAAATGGTAAGATTTCTAATTTTCCACAGTAGGAATATGCCATAAATTAGAAAAACTACAAAGTTACCAAGAGAGTCATTCTCCCAAGAGAAAGTGGCCTCTGAAGAGATACCATGAAACTATTGTGAATTTGGAGAAAAATGATTTCACAGTTATTTCTTCTCTGAGCATCTCCATAATTGTTTCCATAAATGTGACTCAGATATTAAAGATTTCAAACATAAACTGGTGTTAAACCTATCAGAAAACTGTTCTCTGAATATGATAAAGACTTGTGGCACCACAGCCATCTTTTTTAACTTCTAATCACTCAAACTAGCATAAAGCCTATACAAACACTCAAAGTAGCAAAAATGCCAAATTATAATGTTATACATAACAGAATTCCTGGGAGAGAGAATTCCTACGATAGCACTGAATATTAAAAATACTATAAATTATAGTTATCATTCATCTCTTAATCAACAGGAAAGAAATCATCTTGGAGTGAAACTCAACAAATGTAATCAGTGCTTTAAAATCTTCAGCACAAAATCTAACCTCACTCAGCACAAGAGAATTCATACTGGAGAAAAACCCTATGTCTGTAATCAGTGTGGCAAATCCTTCAGCAGTAGTTCTTACTTGACTGTTCATAAGAGAATACATAATGGGGAGAAACCCTGTGAATGCACTGACTGCAGGAAAGCCTTCAGTAATCCCTCTTCCCTTAGACTGCACGTGAGAATTCACACTGGAGAAAAACCTTACAAATGTAATCAGTGTTTTCATGTCTTCCGTACTAGATGTATCCTCAACAGGTACAAGAGAGTTCATACTGGGGAGAATCATTATGAATGTAATCAGTGTGGCAAGGCCTTCAGCACAAGGTCTTCCCTTACCGTGCACAACAGAATTCATACAGGGGAGAAACCTTATGAGTGCCACGATTGTGGGAAAGCCTTTAGGAAGAGCTCACATCTGACCCAGCACGTGAGAACTCATACTGGAGAAAAACCCTATGAGTGTGATCAGTGTGGAAAATCCTTCAGCAGTAGTTTTTCTCACTGTGCACAAGAGAATACATAATGGAGAGAAACCCTATGAATGTAGTGACTGTGGGAAAGCGTTTAATAATCTCTCATCTGTTAAGAAACACGTGAGAACTCACACTGGAGAAAAACCCTACGAATGTAATCATTGTGGGAAATCTTTCAGCAGTAACTCTTACCTTTCTGTGCACAAGAGAATTCATAATAGGTAGATAGGAATGCAGTGACTATGGGAAAGCATTCATTGGTTTCTCATCCCTCTGACATCTTGGGAACTCATGCTGGATGTAGAAATTATCTTTGCATAACAAATTAGCCCCAAAACTTAGTGCTTTAAAGCAACAAACATTTATTATCTCACAATTTATGTAGGTCAGGGGTTCAGAAATGGATTAGCTATGTCTTTCTGGTTCTAGTTCCCTCACGAGGTTGCAACCAATATGTTGACCAGAACTGCAGTCACCTAAAGTCTTTAGGACTGACGGGTCCACTTTGAAGATTGATTATTCACATTGCTGACAAACTAGTGCCAGTTGTTGGCATGGGACCTGTGGTTCCTTGCCATGTAGGCCTCTCTGCAGTGATGAGTGTCTTTATAATATGGCAGCAAGTTCTCCCCAAATAATGTGATCCAAAAGAGCCAATGCAGAAGCCATAATGTCTTTTATGACCTAGCCGCAGGATATATTCTCTTCATCTGTATTGTGTTGGTCACCCACACTGGTTCTGACAGTGTGGGAGGAAACTACACAAGATATGGATACAAGGAGACAGAAAACACTGGGAACCATCTTGGAGATCGATCATGACTCAGTGAAGAAAAGCTATCAGCAGATCCTCCTTCTAATCCAGTCAATATGGAATACCATTCAATAGCCCAAATGTTAACTCACTGTGGAGAGAAACCCTATAAGTGCCGACTTTGCGGTAAAACTTTTACCTCAAACTCTCACAGAAGTAAAAAAAATTACCAACTGGGGAGAAACAGGAGGAATGCATTGGCTAAAGGAAAGCCTTTCGTGGTATCTTGTGAATCACATGAAATTCACACGAAGGGAAAACCCTATGAATATCATCAAAATGGAAAACTCTTCAGAAGACACTCATCCTTTAAGACATACATAAGAAATCACACTGTACAGGAACACTGTATATAAGGAATATGGAAGGAAACAATTGGCACTCTCCGCTCTACTTTACTCTCCCCTGCTCTGTGCCTCAAGAGGTTAATAGACTATATCAGTGGGCTCATATATCTCAGGCTTCTGTTTGGGTTGGTCAGTGGGGAGCCCAGGTGGGAGATCAGAGGGATAGAGGAGAGTGAGTCCACCCCACAGCATATCCCTGCAGGAGAATTGGGTTCTGGATGCTACACTTGGCCACTTTTCAGTCCCTGTAGTGCAGCCCTCTCCCCTCTTCCTACCATGCCCCAAATTTTCAATAATCACTCCCTCCTCTGTCCTCTCCTTCCTTGTTCTTCTTCCAGTCATTGAATATGCACTATCCCTTTTTTGTTTCCCTACACCCTGCCTGCAATTGTTCTGGTATAGTGATACACCAATGTACTGAGAATATAATGAAAGGTCTTTACCATTTTCTACAAGGCCCCAAACAATTCAGATCCACTGCAGAGCCGACCTCACCTTCCACCATTCCTGTTTACTTCCTACACTATAGTTGCGCTGGTCTTGCTGTAGCCCCATCATCCCAGCACAGTTCAATATCAGGGTCTCTGTAATGCCTAGACTGATATTCCCAACATAGCTACATAGCTCACTCGCTCAGTTTACTTAGGTTTCTGCCAAAATGTCACTTGAATTGAAAGGCTTTCATTCCCACTCCAAATATATGAGCAAGTCTCCAGTTCCCATGTTTATTATCTTTATTGGGAGTTATTCATCTCAATAGCACTTACCACCATCTGACTGACTCTATATATACCTCTTTATTTGACTAATATTTATTCCCCATCCCAACCCCCACTATGTTGTGAACACCATGAAAGCAAGGACTGTGTGTTTGATTTATCACTGTAGATCCTGTACCATAGCCACGCCTGGTACAGAGACAGTGTTCTATTGCATAGCAATTAGGAGTATGGACTCTGGAGAGAAACTATTTGAGTTCAAGTCCAGACCCTACTGCTTAATCACCTGCTTACCTCAGGCAAGTAACAAACACTTTGTGCCAGTTTTTTCATTTATAAAATGCTAACGAGAGTGCCTACTTTGTAAACTTGTATTGAAGGTTCAATTAATTAATATATGTAAAGCACTTGGGAGACTGCCTGGTATATAGGAAACGCTATATATATATTTCATTTTTTATTGTGAATTAATTAAAATTAATTGTAGGATTATACCAAGCAAAACAAGCCAGACACAAAAACGTAAATACTGTATGATTCTATTTACATAGATTTCTAGAACAGGCAGAAAATAATCTGGAGGGGGGTGGAGAACAGGGGTTGCAACTAAGTGTGAGGCAAGGGATGTGAGGCAGTAGCTTGGATTGACTGGGAAAGGACAAGAAGGAACTTCACAGGGTGAGAAAATGTTTTATGTCTTGATAGGAGTATAAGTTACACAGATATATTTATTTGGCAGGATGCATCAAACTGTACACTTAAGATCTGTACATTGCACTGCATGTAAGTTATGCCTCAATTTAAAACTCAATTCGCTAAGTGAAAGAGACAAAAAGCCACATGTTGTATGATTCCGTTGTATGACATTCTGGAAAAGACAACCTGTGGGGAAGGACAAATCAGTAGTTGCTAGGGATA
This sequence comes from Leptonychotes weddellii, assembly GCF_054177405.1. NCBI lineage: Eukaryota > Metazoa > Chordata > Mammalia > Carnivora > Phocidae > Leptonychotes > Leptonychotes weddellii. Next base: position 5,378,690 of record NC_138369.1, on the reverse strand, counting down.
AGAGGTAGAAGATAGGATAACTACAAAGGCATAGCACAAGGGAATTCAGGAGTTTTGGTACTATCCTATAGCATGACAAATCTCTCTGTATTTTTTCAAAACTTACGGAACATTAAACCACAAAGAGTGAATATTATTATCGGTTAAAACAAAATACAATCACGAGGTAGCAGAGGTAACACAGAATGGAATACAGACTATAACAAATGAACTTAACTGTATTACAAATGAATATCATAACCACACTGAAGAGGATGGAGAAGAAACCTAACTTACTTAGGAAAACTGTATTTTGACCAGATACTATAAGGCTAAAAGCAAAAAGAACTGTACAGAAATCCTGTACTAGAGTTAATAAATTTGTTTCTCTCAAGGGTATGGGTTGGCAATTCTGAACCACTTTATGTATATACTAGGGTTGGACAACTAAGTATATATGTTGTAGATCCTTAAAGCCAGTTTCTTGCTCTCAGAGACGTTACAAACAAGGAAAGAGAAAGGCTAGAGTGGACCCTGTGGTGTTGGATTGGAATTGGAGATAGAAGTAAGAACTTGGGGTTTCTTGAAAGATGATGATAGATACGTACATAGATACATAACTAGATAAGCACAGAGGTATGCATATGCCTGAAGTGGAGTACATACATATATTTTCAACCTCTGTCAACAGAGAAGAAGACCTAGAAGCGGTGGCACTTCAGTAGCAATGAGTACACCTGGCACCTAGATCTAGGTTTGTAAATGCCATTCTCAAAAAAAGGGGATGGTAACCAGGGCTCCTTGGAGAAGTGGTTAATTCCAGGGCTAGGGCAGAGAAAATATAAAATGATCCTGGAATAGCTTGCGATGCCATAAAGTAAAGTAAAGAAATGCTCAAAAGGTGCTGGGTGCTTGTTGAAAAAACACAGGTGCCAACCTAAATGCTCTTTTAATAGAGAAGGAAGAGTCCCAGGGAGGTCCAAAAAACCTGCCTAAATATTTCCTTCGGGTCTTTGAAAAACACTTAACCTGTAACTACGCAGGAAAAGTCACTAGGAGGCTTAGCCAAGAATAGCTACTGAAAGGTGAAGAGTGGCACAGAAATTTAAGAGGACACACATTCTAGGAATTGGAGTTGGTTTTTGGACTCATCCACAGTGGAGTGATCTTGGGGAAAACCCATTTCAACCAATACCCTAGAAATGCCACACCATGATATGTATCATGCACTAAGAGGGAGAGATACACCTTAGGAGTAAGTGCAAAATTGAAATAAACCTGCCCTTACAAAATTTAAAAACTCGAGGTGATACATTAGTCTATAACTGCCTGCCATTACAAAACTTAATCATTAGAAGAATAATCAAGAGCCTCTACAACGTATCATTAACAATATCCAGCACACAATAAAAAAATACTAGACATGCAAAGAAACAGGAGAAGGTACCAATTATGAATGTGTAAGTCAATAGAGGCTGACCCAGAAACAATCCAGGTATTGGAGTCAGCAGACAAGGACTTCAAAATAATTATGAAAAATATGTTTTTTTAAATGAAGGAAATGGGCACCTGTGTGGCTCAGTCAGTTGAGCATCCAACTCTTGGTTTCAGTTCAAGTAATGATCTTGGGGTTGTGGGATCGAGCCCCACATCAGCCACTGTGCTCAGCATGGAGTCTGCTTCAGATTCCCCCTCCCCTTCCCTACCGCTCACTCTATCTCTCACATAAATAAATAAAATCTTTTTTAAAATAAATAAAAAATAAAAATGAAGGAAACATTGACAAATTGTGGAAAACTGAAAGCAAACTGCAAAGCTTCAAAGCAACCAAAGGAACACATTACTTTCAAAAGAGAATAAGACTAATGATGACTTTTTTAAAGAAACCAAAGAAACAGGAAGACAGTAAATGACATCTAAAGGATTAGATTGAAAAAAAAAAAAAGCTCAGTCTAAAATTGTATAACTTGACAAAATGTTCTTCAAAAGTGAAGATGAAATGAAAATGTTTACCAGTGGATTTTTTTAAGAGCTGAAAGAACTAATCAACAGCTGCACTTCAAGACACACTAAAATGAGTTCTTTGGGCTGAAGGAAAATCATTCCATGTGGAGACCTATGGATGTAGATCAATAGGAAACATAAATGTGAGTAAAAACAAATAATAACTGACTATTTAAAAAAAAAAAACCTGTATAGTTTTAGAATTTTCTTGGAAATCTAAAATTTTTCTGAATAAAAAAGGTTTTAGGGGGCACCTGGGTGGCTCAGTTGGTTAAGCAACTGCTTTCAGCTCAGGTCATGATCCTGGAGTCCCAGGATCGAGTCCCGCATCGGGCTCCCTGCTCAGTGGGGAGTCTGCTTCTCCCTCTGACCCTCCCCCCTCTCATGCTCTCTCTCTCTCAAATAAATAAATAAAATATTTAAAAAAAAAAAAGGTTTTAGAAATTGTTGAACTGATTCCCCTCATAGAGATGATGGAAGGCACAGCAAGTGACCCCCCAGTCTGTCCACCAAGATTAGAACTTACGGAATCCCCAGCAAGTGATGCTCACAATCGGCATCCAACAGTCAAGCTGACAGAAACCCTAGCAAGAGACTACCAGCCTCCTCCAACACTAGAGGCAACAGAATTTCAAATAGTAATCCCCCACTCACCTCCAAGCACAAAAGATGGAGTCCAAACAAGCAACACCTCCGTCCTCCCAAACCAGAGATGATGGAAATTCTAACAAGCACCCCAGTCACTTCCAATTCTAGAAAAGATAGCAGCAGGCCCAGAAGGGACTCATTCAGCTTCCCTGCAACAGTAGAGAATGGGGAGCCCAATCCCAGTGACCCACCCAGTCTATACCAACAAGACAGACAAAGGGAGTCCCAGAAAGTGACTAGGGATAAGTAGAGCCCTATCCTATCCTCAAAACTCACCCCAAACTAGAGAAAATAGGATCTCCATCTGGTGACCCCTCCCGCAGATCTCCAGACCAGAAACAACAGGAACCTCAGCCTCTGACCCCCCAGTTACCCCAATATCAGAGACCAGGGAAGCTTCAGCAAATGAGCTCTAGGACAAATTCTTAGAAAAATATAACTTGCCAAATGTGACTAGATTCACAGGGGGCACTGGAATGTTGGTGTTGGAGTCTTCCAAGTTTATCCAGGGCTTTGTTTCTGAATCTTTAAAGGATACATGCTGGGACAGCCCAAGGCAAGGGGTTTGTGCATGTGGCATCTTGCACCTGTGGGTCACTCTCTGGGGGGCAGGGGACAGTAGAAGAAACAAGGCTGGCACCTTTGTGTTCATGGCAACATTATTCACAATAGCCAAGATATCGAAACAACCTGTGTCCATTGATGGGTGAATGAACAACAAAAATGTGGTATAGATATAAACAGAATATTATTCAGCCGTAAAAAAGAGTGAGATCTTTCCATTCACAACAATATAGATGGGCCTTGAAGGAATTATGCTAAGTGAAGTAAGAGAAAAAGACAAATGCCATATGATTTCACTTATATGTGGAATCTAAAAACAAAAACAAAACTCAGTTCATAGATACAGAGAACAAATTGATGGTTGTCAGAGGCAGGAGGTGAAGGGGGTCAAAAGGTGCAAACTTCCAATTATAGAATATATAAGTCATGGGGATGTCATGTACAGCATGGTGACTATAGTTAATAATACTGTATTGTGTATTTGAAAGTTGCTAAGAAAGTAAATTTTTTAAATTCTCATGGCAAAAAAAGTAAGTATATATACTGATGGATTTTAACTACACTCCTTGTGATAATTTTGCAATATATACAAATATCAAATCATTATATTGTACACCTGAAACTAATATACTGTTACATGTCAATAATATCTCACTTTTAAAAAGAAAAGAAAAGAAAAACTAGGATCTATATTTTAAAAAAAGACTGACACAGGAGGATGCCTACCAGGAGAATCATGATGATGTCGATGCCGGTGATTCATATTATCTAACACTTAGCAAAGACATTCTATGTGCCACACATGAAATGACTCTTCATCTGCACAATACTGTAAATCAGGTCACTATGCTATTTTAATGGTTTTCTTTTGCTGTGTAACAAATTTAACGACTTAAAACCACATATTCATTTATTATCTCACAATTTCTGTAGGCCAGGAGTCTGCACATCATTTAGCTAGGTCTTGAGGGCTCTCAAGACTGCAATCAAGGTGTCTGCTGGCCACATTCTCATGTGGAGGCTCGACTGGAGAAGAATATGCTTCCACACTCATTCATGTTATTGGCAAAGTTAATTTCCTTGTGGTTGTAAGACTTGTGATACCAGTTTTATACTGGCTGTTGGCTGGAGGCCACCCTCAGATCCTAGGAACCTCCACAGTTCCCTTCATGTGGCCCCCTTCATAGGCAGTTCACAATAGGATTGTCTGCTTTTCAACACCACCAGTAAAATCTCTCTCCAACCTGCTAACAGGAACTCTTATATAGTATTCCATAATCATGGGAGTGACATTCCATCATCTTCTTCATGTTCTATGAGTTAGAAACAAGTCACAGGGACGCCTGGGTGGCTCAGTTGGTGAAGCATCTGCCTTCAGCTCAGGTCATGATCCCAGGGTCCTGGGATCGAGTCCCACATCGGGCTCCCTGCTCAGCGGGGAGTCTGCTTCTCCCTCTGCCTGCCGCTCCCCCTGCTTGTGCTTGCTTGCTCTCTCTCTCTCTCTCTCTGACAAATAAATAAATAAAATATTTTAAAAATAGAGAGAGAAAAAGAAGTCACATACCCTGCCATACTCAGGGAGAGGGGATTATACAAAGTGGTGGACACCAGGAAGTGGGAATTATTGAGGGAGGGGGTCATCCTAAAGTGCATCCACCAACAGCTATTTTCCCCAACATGACAGGACAGAAAGGAAGATCAGTGATGTTCCTTTAACTCCCTGAAGCCCAGGTGTCACATCTGTGAAACACACGGTCGTCCTGAGCAGTTCACCATGTGAGGTTCATGAAATGACCCCATACACCATGGAACTCATTCCCCGAGGCTTGAAAATGCATATTTATAATAATAAAAATGCTAATAAAGCTACTTACCTGTATTGAGCTAATACCATTTACCAGGCTCAGTGCTTAATGCTTTTCCAGTCTTATCCAATTTAATCTCAGAATGACCCTGCAGTAGAAGTTCTGTAATTATCTTTTTCTAAAATTGAGGAAACTGAGGCTTAGGGAGGTTTAATGAGTTGTCTCAAACTGCCTGGTGAACAACCAGCCAACTGACAAATTTCTAACTTTGAAGTCTTGTTGTGAACCATTCCAGAGGAATACCCTTAACCATGGGAGCTTTGCCTGCTCCTTCCCCTATGGGTTACTGTTCAGCATTCTGTATTTCTCAGAGCAGCCCTATAGGGACTGTGCTCAGAAACCTCACAAGGTGGGGTATCTGACTCTTGGTTTCAGCTCAGGTCATGGTCACACGATCTTGAGATCAAGCCCCGCATCCAGCTGTGCACTCAGCATGGAGTCTCCTTCAGATTCTCTCTCCCTCCCACTCACCCTCTCTTTCTCTTTTCCTCTCTCAAATAAATAAATAAAATCTTTTAAAAAAGCAAAGAAACCTCAGCTCCTTGTTTCTCCTTAATGCTGGAATGCCAAATGTACCTGTAGGTCCATCAACCAGAACACAGTGAAACAAAGCAACTTGCTGTGTGACCTTTGAGAGTTCACTGTCCTCTCTGATTCATTTTCTAAAGCTGTCAATGAAAGCTTCCCTAATGTCTAACATCTTTGGTGTGGTAGATTGGGTTCCCTAAGGAAAAAACTCTGAGATCTGTTAGCCTGCCATCATCAGACAGATGAGTGAAACCATCCTGAATCATCCAGTCCAGCCAAGCCATTGGCTGACCCAAGAGGTTAGACACAGAAGCCTGGATTTAATTAAGTGCTGGCCTGGCTTATGGAATGGTGAGAAATAACAGCTGTTTGTTGTTTTAAGCCACTAAGTATTGGAGTGTTTGTTAACAGCAACAAATAGAGATAAGGGTTTGGTTTATTTACATGGGGGAGTTTTATCAGGGGTAACTTGGGATCAGCATCCATAAGGGAGGGAAGTGGGTCTGAGCAGAGGGGAAAATCACACTGCAGTGCATCTGCAACCAAAACCTTCCCTGATCCCACAGGGAGCACTCTAACTGTGGTGGTTCTTCAGAGTTGTCCCACATTCCACTGGCTTACTAGGGCTGCTGTACTGAAGGACCACGGGGGCCTTAAACAACAGAAATGTATTCTCCCACAGTTCTGGGGCTGGAAGTCCAAGATCAAGGTGTCAGCAGGGTTGGTTCTTTCTGAGGTTGTGAGGGAGAATCTGTCCCTTGCTTCTCTTCAAGGTCCTGGTGGTTCCCTGGAAATCTTTGGCTCCTTGTCCACACCTTGGCTTGCAGGTGTGTTGTCCCAGTTTCTGCCTTTGTCTTCGCATGGCATTCTCCCTGTGTGCCTGTGTCCAACTTTCCCCTTTTATAAGGACACCAGTCATATCAGATCAGGGGCCCATCCTACTCCAGCATGACTTCACCCTAACTAATTCCATCTACAGTGACCTTATTTCCAAGGAAAGTCACATTCTGAGATACTGGAGGTTAGGATTTGAACATATCTTTTTTTAGAGGGTTTGGGGGAGACACAATCAAACCCTTAACAGGCACAGGGGCCAGAGCTTCGTACCCCACATAAACCAGTCATCAGATGTGGCTGCCCTAAGGAAGGGAGCATAACTGTGGGCAAAGCAGCTCCCTTAAACCTAGGAGAGTGCTGGCAGAGGGACTCCGTTGTGAGCCCCCAGCAGACAACAGCCCCTGACAGCTGGAAGAGTGAGCATCTGGGTTCTGAAGAGGTGTTCTGGATGGTGCCCTACAGTGTCAACTACAGTGAATCCACCACAGCAACCACAGCGGTGTACTTGCCACAGCACCCACTACACCTACCACAGTGATAGATCTACCCACTAGATCTACTACAGCATCTACTGCAGTGGCAACCTGTGGTTCTGATTACAACAAGGGCTTCTAGAGGCGCTTGAGGTGTAAGACTCTGGGTGAGTCACGTTGAGGGCACAATCTCAGGCAGCACAGTCAGGCTTATGGGGTCGAAACCATGCCCCAAGAGATGCGTCAGCAGCATCCAAGAAGGTTAGAGACCAAGAGCTGGAAAGCGCGAACCTCATCACACAGAGTCCAGACCACCTGCTAACCATGTCAGCCCTTTTAAGAGTATCACATCCCTCTTCTGTGGAGTACTTTGGAGATACCAAAGCTTTCATGTGCTTCCTCTCACTTGTGCACTGTGCTGGTGACAACTGTCTCATCTGTGGTCATGCAGAGTCAGGGCCAGAGCTTGTACTTGTGGCTCCTAACCCTGAGCACTTCAACCACCCCCATCCCCACTCCAACCCAGAGCCCAGCCAGAGCTCCTCCTCTGGTTGCAAGACCGTGGCCTATAAAGCCCAGCCAAAGACCATGCTTCCTCAGCCTTGCCAGGTTCTCACCAAAGGCCAGGAGTCCTGGATGGATGGACAGATGGGTGAACAGATAGACAGATAGGTGGCTGAATGGATGAACAGGTGGGTGGATAAACGGATGGACAGGCAGATGGGTATACAAACACATGGATGGTTGAATGGATGGATGGATGGAAAGAGGGAAGGAAGGAAGGAAGGAGGAGGGAAGGGAGGGAGGAAAGAAGGGATGGAGGAAGGAAGGAGAGGCAGAAGGATGGCTTGACAGATGGATGGTTGGGCAAACATGGGCAGACCGATGGACAGACAAATGGACAGATGAATGGGTGAATGGATGGGTAAATGGGTGGATGAATGGACAGATGGATAGATGGATGGATAGATGGAGTGAGACTGTGACCAGAAGACCCACCCAGCCAACACACAGAACTGTGAGAAATAAATGCTTGCTGTTTTAAGCCACAAAGTCTTGAGGATGTTTGTTACACAGCAACAACTAACATATGAAGTCATGTGACTCATTCAAAGTCACACAGGGAGCTGAAGGCAGGAAGTCTATCTCCTTACCCACTACATTCTGTGTATAGCTCATGCAAGGCTGTTCAAAATCCTCTTCCAATCTGTAGTCCCCCACTGACCACCCACCTTGGGGTCAGGTCCATGCTGCCAGGATAACATTAAAAGTATTCAATATGTAAGTCTTCAGCATGGTGGAATGGAGTAAGATCCTGGAGATCCCCTCGTATTCCTGGAGTGAACCTCTCAGTGCTTGCATCATGGGAGGGTCTGGGGGTCTTTGGGGTAGCAGTTACTTACCAACTGGTATGGAAATAGTTCAATATTTAAACCACCAGTTCAACTGTACAGGTATGTACCAGCAGATCATCAGCCCTGACTATAACAATATTTAACCTCCTGCTTCGTTTTTCTGAAGAACCCATAGGTTTGTTCCTTCTTAAAACAGATCCCCACAACTTCCAGATTTCCCTTAACACAGCCCACCCCATAGCCACAATCCCACACAGGTCACAGGTCCTCGCTCGAACACCACACAAAAACAAAGACTATTCTCAGATAATTTATTCAGAATTTTCATATAAACAGGTAATTATCCCATATTTTACATGCAGAGCAATTTCAATATTCCAAAAAAAAAAAAAAAAGCATATTCTGTACATGGCGCTACTTGGCTCTTGTAGGAAAACATTGAAAAAATAATTGAGCTTTTGGTGGGTTTTGTGTTTCTGAGTTGTTTTCTACATAAGCCGAGGTCCATTTGATCCTGTGCCTGCTGAAAACAGATGGGAAGTTTCTGCTGCTGACAGGCAGGGCCGAGACCGCCCCCAGGCACACAAAGTAGAAAGACTAAACAAGTCATTCCTGAATGTGTGCATAGACACACACTCATCTTGGAAGTTGTTCCTTCCTTCCCAAGGGGACCAAGAGCCTCAGATTCGTGATCTGGTTTTTAACAAGGACTTTTAGGGCCCATATCCAAATAAGAATTTGGCTAGAGGTTGGTTCTGGCCCTGACTGGTATAGATGACCATGAGCTCAAAAAGTCAATGTCTCCCTCTGCTTCTGGGGGATCCCCCAAGGAAACATTCACCTTCAGTTGTACCCCCTGAAAGTCTATCACATTCTTTCAAACACATGAATAAATCAGCATTTGTTCTTTCCACTGAAATCAATATTCTAAAGAACATTCTGGAAGGCTTTCTGAAGGGACACCATTCTATGTGCACCATTTATATACAATCAGCATTTCCCTGTTCCCTACCCCCAACAAAACCATAATTTCTGAAGAGCCTGAGGTGTCAAGGACTCACCAAGTGGTATCCAAAAGACATTTAACACCAAACTTCCACTCACCATGAAGTAGAAAAATGATTGTCCCTGGGACTACAACACATCCATCACCTACCCAGATGACTAGCATGGGCCATGCTCTGATGGCAATGCTGCCCACTGCCCACTGTTTTGACAGCTACAAATGAACACCTCCCAACCCAACAAGCACATTTTATGGCAGACTGTCTGCTCTGGTGGGATTTTGGAAGATTTGTTCATCAATTGGCAGCAGTCTCCAACGGTCACAGGATTGTATGTGCAGACCCTTGCATCAATTCCCACACTTTCTCCGTTGTGCTCAACATCTCTCCAAGAGAACCAGCAACATCTCTCCCTACTAGCTTGAAATAACAGGAAAGCACCAAGGATAGCTCCCAGAATACAGACATTTCCAGAAGTGTGTTTGACATCACTGGTCCTGGGAGAAAGTAATGTGCTTGCTATTCTCCTCCCGGAAGAAGAAACTACTATGTGGATTAGGCCACATTAATGAAAAGGGTTTTAATAATAATGAGACATCTTTAAAAGCAAACAACAAAAAGTGTCAACCTAAGCTGGCTTTGTTGCTTTTTTTATAGCCCATCACTACAAGCCCCCCAGTATAGCTCATCACTATAAACCCCCTCCTGAGGGCAACCATGACTTTCTAGGACCAAAGTTGTTAGAGTCAACTTTGTGTGATGAAAAAGGCTTGTGACCCAATGGCTGCTTGCTCTTCTTACCACAGTAGCAGAGACAACTGAAGTTAATAGGTGAAATCCCATTTGTGCAGGTGGGCCCAGCACTCCACTGTACCTCTTCAGGGTAAGCACAGAAGGGTGAGCCCGCAGGGGCAGTGTCTAAAAGTATAAGGGCGGTGAGGTTTGGCGAGTAGGACAACAGCCCTGCTGGCCCCCCCCAGACTTACAAATGGGTTCTCAAAGCCCCATAAGTTCAAACAGTATCGGTCTGAGGTCAACCAAACACAGGGGTCCAAGGTTTTGTTGCTAAAAAATACACTCAGCATGCTGGTGCATCTTGGATTGGAATTTTTCAACATTCCCCCTTTCCACTTAAGAGAATAGAAATGCTACATCGGGTGTTTGCATGTGAGGTGCCCACAAGTGCAATTTGTTTCACTCCCCAAAAGCATCCGGGCTTAAAAGGAGTAGGAACAAGCCATGGAGAGCCAAGGCACCTCGATGCTCACTTCAGGGGGATGCAGTGGGACAGTGGGGATGCTGGCTCTGCACTAAAGCCTCTCTTTGCCCCAGCAAGAGATGGAGTAGCCTCTCCCCACCAAAGGAAGGCAGCTCAGGCCTGGGCACTCCACACATCAGATACATCATGATGGCCTGAAATTTAGTTCCTGTCTGGGAGCACGGTGACAATGGATGGAGGATCAAAACAAAGTGGAGGGGGATTGAATTCAGAGAAGATTATCAGCCAGAAAAAGGATCTATGCTCACACGAAAGCCACACTTTATCCCAACTCCCTCCCTCAAAATTCTTACTGGTCCCTGGCATTTGGAATCAGCTGATACAGATTTTCCCTGATTCAGATTGGATCCAGGCAGAATTCTGAAGTCTCAACGATGTCCATTATTGAACCACATCCTAATGATACACTGAGGTAGACTGTGCTGGAAAAAAAAAATCATTACCCCACATTCACCTGTTTATTTTTCTTTGATAAAAATTTACATGCACTCCATTTTTTACGAAAGTGATTTTTACAGTGATTTTTATATATTAAAATAAATAATTTTCCCCTAATATAAGAAAACCTTTCTGAATTAGAAAAATGTGAAAATTGTTGCTAGTGTCGTATATGGCCACTACAAATTTACTACGAAAAGAACAAAATACCTAGATCTATGTGTTCTTAATTTACGTACAGACCCTCTTATATGTACAAAATAAATGTGGCGAAAATAATTTCTGTACGCTTGTTCCTTGTACCCAATCATTGAGGCTCCCCAGAAATATTTCATGTGCTGTAATTTCTCAAATCATATAAATAAGATAGTAATAGGCAATTGGGATTTGTGTCTACCTGTGTTCTTAACCAAGAATTGAGAAGGTTCAGAGGTCACCATTGTCTCTATCCTGTTCTTAAGCCCACAACTTTTAAGAGGAGAAGGAAGCAATCAAAAACTCATGAGGAAATGCTCTCAGGGATAACCCGTGGGTGATGATTCTGATGAACTGAAGTAATGAGTTCACCATGTTCTTTATTTGAGCAGCTGTGATTCTTTCCCCAAAGGGAAGAAACTGGATTCATGCCCATTCAGAAGTTCTTGGTGGCGTGAAGGTCCTTAGCAGTTTCTCCTCCAGACTCTACTTTCTTGGGGACTGCAACATCATAAGCACCTGAGAGTTCTGCTCAGGCCCCACATCTGGCCCAGCTGAGGTCACTGGGCACAGAGCAGCTTCTGGGAGGTCAACTCTGAGGACAGTTGGATGCCCTGAGGGTGGAAGGGACCGACAGGTGCATCTAGCTTCATATTGCTTAGTGTTCTCAAAGTCCATCTGGGCTGTCACCCTTTGGGGTCTGATTTTGTTGTGGTATGTGCACACCCAGTTGAGGAAGCATGTGAGGTACACACAAGGAACCAACAGATCCAAGAGCCACAAGTGTGTCTGAAGGTGGGACTCAGCTCCAGGTGGCTATCAGCTTCCCCAAGCAGAAACCAAACCATCCACCAAACCCAATCGCCCACACCCTCAGCGTGGCCTCATCACGTCCAAAAGGGTCAGCAGCTAATGTGGCTTTATTCCCAGAAAAGTGGATGCCTTTAAGACCAAACAAATCAGCAACTGGTGCCTCGCTCCCCCTCTGCACACAGGCAGACCAACCCACAAGCCCTCCCCCAACCCCGGGAAACAGTTAATAACTTATGAGGCTGACGTTGGAGAGTTTTAAAAAATTAAATATGTTACAAATATATTCTCAAAACTCTTAATCATCTCAGTTCTTTTTTTTTTTTTTTTTTCTTTTTGTCTTTTTTTTTGTCCTAGCTTTGTTTGGTCTTGAAAAGATCCACTATCACTCCAAACTACTCCCTTGGCTCCTGGGAAACATTTTTCACCAAAGTTAAGGGAGAAAAGACTCCTGAGACTAGGCTTGGGGCAGAACAATCTGTGGAGGGCACAGTCTCCCAGTAAATAAGAAGGAAGGAGATGGGAGGATCAGGAGCTCAAGAAGAGCAGAACCTTCATGAGCCGACCCTCAAAGCGTCAACTCAGCATGAACGCTTTGCACACACACACACTGACCAGCCCTGTCTAGCCTGGACATATAGACACACACACACACGCGGAGACTCGTGAGCCACACACTGGGACTGCAGATCCTTATCAAAAGTATAAAAGCAGCAGCTATTGGTCAATTTGAGGAACTGATTTTGTGAAGAAAAAAAAAAAAATCCTTCAGCCTGGATGAGAAAAAAAACCTTCCTGAAGCCCACTCCAGAAAGCCTGAAATTCTACTGGAACAGGGTTGGGTTTTTGTTTTGTTTTGTTTTTCTTTCTTTCAAACTTTTGTTCCACAGACAAGTGTTATGCTTTATACTGTAGCTCAGACACCAGGAAGAAAAAAAGAAGAAGAAGATTTGTAAAAACAGGTGCTTGCTCTCAATCTACTAGAAAAAAAATAGTAACATCCTGGCTTAAAACCGCAGTTGCCTACAAGGACAGCAGCTGAGGAAACCCCTTCTCCTCTAGGGTCACAGTTCAGTTCTCTGACAGCTCGTCAAATTGGCAGTCAGACACATGTGTTTTTAAGCCATAGATGAACATCAATGGATAGTAATGATCTCTGAGCTCCGTCTGACACTGGGGCAGATTCATAGGAGAATCCTGAGTTTTCTGGAGGCCTTCAAACCAGAGGAAAGCGAAGATGGGAACCACTCCCCAAAACAGGCGCTGTTAGGAAGGATTCGACCTCGGCAGAGTCAGGATCCGTCCGTTTTTCTTGCCCCCGTTCATGTGGGTGTAGGGGATATGCTCCTCGTAGTTCCGCTTTAGGCCCAGTGAGGACCCTCCATCCCGGCCCCCAGCCTCCTCCCTCTGAGAGTGTGAGGCCCGATCCAGGGGGACACTCTCCATGTCCTCGAACTCCATCTCCAGCTCCTCACTCTCAGGCGCCTTGTTCTCCTCGCTGTGGAAGAAGGAAACTTCTGGAAAGCTGGGGTGCAGGTCGTCCTTGAGCAGGTCGACGATCTCCAGGAAGGTGGGCCGCATCTTAGGATTGAACTGCCAGCACATTCGCATCAGGTCGGTGCTGCAGGACGGAGGGACATGTCAGGAATGTGTCCGGGGGCACCCGGCCGAGCAGTCCCCACCCAGCCCCCTCCAGGTGCCAACGTCAGACGGCGGCCACCAGCACTGGCAATGGTCAGGACAGAAATGGGATTTCTGGGGCGCCTGGGTGGCTCAGATGGTTAGGCGACTGCCTTCGGCTCAGGTCATGATCCCGGGGTCCCGGGATCGAGTCCCGCATCCGGCTCCCTGCTCGGCGGGAAGCCTGCTTGTCTCCCTCTGCCCCTCCCACCCCCTGATTATGCACTCTCA
>NC_138369.1:5331301-5364300 GCF_054177405.1 Leptonychotes weddellii | reverse complement strand
GACGATGGACTCTGAAAAACAAACTGAGGGTTCTAGAGGGGAGGGGGGTGGGAGGATGGGTTAGCCTGGTGGTGGGTATTGAGGAGGGCACATTCTGCATGGAGCACTGGGTGTTATGCACAAACAATGAATCATGGAACACTACATCTAAAACTAATGATGTAATGTATGGGGATTAACATAAGAATTAAAAAAAAAATTACCATGCAAAAAAAAAAAAAAAAAGAAGGGCCCCTCTTGATGCACCTACATGTTGGACAAGGTTGAGCATTTTATACATTCCTGATTTCTTTTCCTCCCGTTTGGTGCATTTCATAAAGTTTAATTCCTACTGGGGCTGCTTGAAAGGCTTCCCTGTGCCAAGAAGCAATCTTTCTAGGGTCAAAGATCCTTCAGGGTTGAGATGCTTGAGGCCTGATGGGGCAGCTGAGTGGACTGAACCTAGAGGGCCAGCTCTGAGCAGCCATCCTGCGGGCCTGGCGCTCACGCTCTCCAAGCTGGTAGCAGGGGGTTACAACCCGACTCAGCCAAGAACACACAGTACAAGTGCTGAGGGCTTGGGGTTTCTCTTTTACCTCTTCCTCTCCCCACTGTAACTACCAAATCCGGCCCCCTGAAGTGTCTCCACACGTCCTCACTTATGCACTGTTCACGGCTGCCTTCAGTCTACACAACAAAGTTGGGTAGCCGCAGCAGAGAGCCACAGGGCCCACAAAGCTCAGAATATTTACAATACGGCCCTTTATAGAAAGTGTGTGGCCCTCTGCCCTAGGGCCTACCTGATCTCCCTGGTCCTGGAACGGTCCAGCAAGCTGCTAATGGCCAGGAAAGGACTCTCGCGAAGCACCATTCAGAAATACTTTGCTCACAGTTTCTAAGTAACTCTGCTTCATACTCTTTTTCATATGAGGTCCCTTCCAATTGTGTTTTCTAAATGAACAGTCTTATTCTTTGGGGGATGAAGCCTCAGATTGGCCTTTCCCCCTGGATTTTTCAGGAGGGCAAACTTTTTTCTTTTTTTTTTTTTTAAAGATTTTATTTATTTATTTGAGAGAGAGAGAATGAGAGAGAGAGAGTACATGAGAGGGGGGAGGGTCAGAGGGAGAAGCAGGCTCCCTGCTGAGCAGGAAGCCCGATGCGGGACTCGATCCCGGGACTCCAGGATCATGACCTGAGCCGAAGGCAGTCGCCTAACCAACTGAGCCACCCAGGCGCCCCGGGCATACTTTTTTCTTAAGAAACACTGATAAAGGACTTTATATGTAAACAAGCTCATGGCAGAAAGGAAACACCCCAGAACATAGAGAAACTGCAGTCTGCATACAACTCTCCTTCAGATCTAACCTCTTATCTTTCCTATCTAAAGATATTTGGTAATGTGATGTATAGACACTTTTTATATTTAATATTTTAACATAGGTTTATCCACCAAGTTATAAAATATTTTATAAGCATCATTTAAAATTTCAATTGCTATGCCATTTTATTTTTTATTTTTTAATAGTTTTTTTTAAAGATTTTATTTATTAATTTGAGAGAGAGAGAGCACGAGCAAACAAGAGAGAGAGCATGAGCTGGGGGAGGGGCAGAGGGGGAGAAAGAAGCAGGTTCTGCGCTGAGCAGGGAGCCCAATGGCGGCGCTCGATCCCAGGACCCCAGGATCACGACCTGAGTTGAAGGCAGACGCTTAACCGACTGAGCCACCCAGGCGCCCCTTATTTTTTCTATGACCAAAATTTACAACAAAAACTGGGGGAGCGGGAGATAGGTAACACATATCCCTGACCAAAACATAATTTTAATGTTTCTGCTTCTGATTTCTTTTTTTCCCAACTCTGTTGAGATATAATGGACATGTCAGATTATATTCATTCCCTAACAAAATGTTAAGCATATAAAGAACCAACAGTTAAACATAAATATCCCACCCCAGCTACCCAGTTTCCTTCTCCCGTGGTAAGCATTGCTGTAGGGGTTTTCTACAACCTTCCACAGACATGATATGCAAGAAAGCATATGTGTAAAGACACGGCATGCAAACACAAGCATGTATGTAGATGTGATGCGCAAAAAAAGCGTCCATGCGAAGACACAACATGCAAACACAAGCACACACGTGTAGACATACGACATGCAAACCAAAGGGCAGTGCCTTTTTGATGGAGAGCCCACACACCACCTAGTCTTTCTACACTTACACTCTCTCTGGACAATTGTCGGGTTGATCCAGATACCCTCCATCCATGACAAATTTCAACACCTGTTCATTAGACAGGCCTTGGTAAGGCTGTTCTGCCAAGCTGGTGATTTCCCAAAGGACCACGCCGAAGGACCTGCCAACGACAGTTGAAAGTAGTAACAAAGGAGCCATAAAAATACACACACGCACACACACATGCACCCCTCCTTGGTTTACTAGAACGCCACGTGGCTGGCCAGTTCGTTAAACAATTCATGCTGCGTTCAGAAATGCCTAGATGAGTCTCAGTCGGAACGTGAGTAGCCATGCAAGGGTCCTCCCCTTCACTTTCTTGATCAAGGGGCTGTGAGGAAGGCATGTTTTAACTGGCCCCCTCTTGCTGGTCACACTAAGGGAATGCCCTGGGATTCGAGCCCAGCACTCTGTCCGCCAATCCACGCACCACTCACCACATGTCAGAAGAAGTGGTAAAGACCCCGTCCTTCAGGGATTCCGGTGCCATCCACCGCACGGGGAGCAGACCCTTGCCTCCTTTCCGGTAGTAATCCGTTTCATAGATGTCTCTGGTCATCCCAAAATCTGACAACCAAGGGTTCACATGGTCTTAACCTTCAGCCTACAGTCCAGCTGTCTCCATCTTGCCCCATCTTGCCTTGTAGAGCCCTCAGATGGGCTCAGCTGCCCCAGGTGTGTGCTCACCTTGGTGGTGGCCAAATCCCGTGAGGATGGATTCTGAGGGTACTCATGGGGATGTGGAGGGAAAGCATGGGCCACCATGTAAAGGGAAGGAAAAGGCAGCACCAAGTGGCAAAGAAGCGACGTTCCAGCCCACAAGCTGGGAATCCCATTCTCAGCAACACTTCCTTCCCACCCATGACCTTGCAGGCATCCCAAACCAAAGAGTTGAGTCTCTGCAGCCAACCTCCTCTTCTCCACTAGGTATGGCCCCACCGCTACCCAGCTGCCCGGCTCAAAACCCAGGGGCAGGTCCCCTTTTGACCACGCCCCTTTCCTCGTACCCACATCTAAGACAGCGGCGAGTCCTGCCGGCTCTCCTTCCACATCCCGCTCTAACCCAACTCTTCCTCTCCGTCACTCCAGCCCCACCGCCATCTCTCACCTGCAGGACCTTCCCTCCATCCTGACTCTGACAGCCCACTGCCCAAGAGAAGCTACATAAATAGGATCACATTATATCTTGCTTCCCATGGCTAATGGAGGATAAGGTCTTTGTTGGATTATAAATGGGATGACATCCCTTCTGGCTTCCCTTGCTGATAATGTCGTCTGGGATCATAAATAGAATCACGTTACTTCTGGCTCCGCGCTGGCTCCTTAGGATAACGGCTAGATGACTTATTGACTAATAAGATCCTTCCAGGTCTGGCTCCCGCTTCTCTCTCTAACCTCACATCTCATGCCACTCTGCTTCCCTCCCTGTTCCTTCTATTCACCCCACATCAGCCATGCTTCCAGCCTCAGGCCTTTGCATATGCTGGAACGCCCCCTGGGAGGCTGTCATTCATTCAGGTCAACCCATCCTGCAAGTTTTGGCCAAAAGGCTGCCACCCCCAGGAGGCGGACCTGCGGAGCAAGCACGGCGCAATCGTGGGTGAGGGTCGGTGGGAAGGTTTCCATCACCATCACCTGGGCTCTTTCCCCAGCCTTCCTTCTCTTGTTCATACAAGCACGATTTTACTGTTCGCCTTTCAATAGCCCTGTCCAGTAGAACTTGCCGGGATCATGAACGCGGTCTACACCACACTACCCAATATGGCAGCCACCAGGCTCAAGGTGGCGACTGCTCACTTACAATGTGGCCAGTGCAGCCAAGGGAATACGTTTTTAATTCTAGTTAATTTCAGTTAACTTGAACGTAAATGGCTGCTACCGCAGCGGGTGATGCAGATGAAGACCGCGTGCTGCATGAGGGCAGGAAAATCATGGTGACCTATCCATCGTCAGTCCCATCTGTCAGCTCCTAGTGCAGTGGCTTCTGCCAACAGGGAACACCACTGTCATCCAGAGCAGGAAGTGACCAAGCTCACGAGCAAATGCAATTAAATTACAGTCTGAGGACCGGGCCCTCTTTGCGCTATTGGCGAAGACTCGACTGCTCAGGCCAGACAAGTCCTTCTGCAATCAAACTGGGCCCGGGCCACACAGTTCCAAGCAGAAGGCCAGACGCACCTCCAATTTTGACAGTGAAATCGTGGGCGACCATGCAGTTTCGGGCTGCGAGATCTCGGTGCACAAACTTCTTGGCATTCAGGTAGGCCATCCCGTCGGCAATCTCCGCCGCCATCTGAATCATCTCTTGCAGGGTAGGGGGAGGGCGGCCAGGGTTATTCTGAAGTCAAAACAGGGGGTGGCGTTGAGGGACCCGGGTGCCCGCGGCTGGGGGCAGGCGCCCTGCCGGGTCCCCAGAACCAGCTCACCTCAGCCTCCGGCCGCAGGGAGCGGAGGTAGCTCTTCAGGTCGCCGTGAGCCATCAGCTCCATCACCACCAGCGTTGGCTGGCCTTTGGACACCACCCCCAGGAGGCGGACCTGCGGAGCAAGCAGGGTGCAATATTGGGTGAGGGTCGGTGGGAAGGTTTCCATCACCAAGGTCTCCCCGTCTGATGTCTGCATCACACACAGCACCCTGTGTGGGGAGCCCTGGTCTGTCTAGCTCAAATGCCAGGGTCAGTGCCTTGTGGGGACAGGAGGGTCGGGTGAGGGAGGGAGAATTCAGGAGTCACAGTCTGGTGGGGTGGGGGAGCAGAGGGACATGCCCCCACACAGCAACACTCCGAGGCAGACCCTTGGAGATCTCCTCGGGGGCCCTGAGCACATAAGGCACATTCCCACGTCCAAGGCTTTGCACTTGCTGTTCCCTCTGCCAGGCCCTCTGTTCCCTGCCATGTCCACATGGCTCAGTCCCTCCGTCCTTACGACACCTTCCCCACTCCCAAATGCCCAGCCCCTGACTGTGCTCTCTTGTTCCATCCTGCCACAGCATCGGCTCCTAACGTCCTCCATGAGGAACTTATTGGGTTTAGGGTCTGTGTCCACGGCTGTCCTGGAAACTCCGTAAGAGGGCAGGAATCTGCTGCACCGAAGAGACAAGACTGGGGCTCAGCACAGAGCAGATCCCCTCAGCCACGCATGGCAGGGAAGAAAGGACACAAGGCTCAAGGAGAAGCTGTGGGGCCACGTGGGAGCAGCAGCATGGGAAGAGTCTGGGCTGACTCAGGAGGGGGGACAGGGATGGAGCGAACCATCCATTGCATATTTCAGGGTTACAAAGGGGCCAGGAAGAGGGAAGAGACAGAAGATTGTGGAAGGCAAAGGAAGGAGTCCGGCTCCGTGCAAGGGGGGGAGAGGACAGGATTCGAGAAGGGAGAAGGGACGGAGCCTCCCCGACACCTTTAGGGTGCTTAGCAGAGTGGGGGACAGGCCGGGGGTCCACACCTAGAGTCCTCCTGCTTCGTGCGGGAGGAGGAGGAAGGACGGAGGAGGGGGGGACAAGGGAGCAGGCACGAAAGGACACCTCTGTCCGCTTCGGGGCAAAGGCAGGACTCACCACGTGATGACAGGTGAAGCCCTTCATGACTGAGGCCTCGTTGAGAAACTCGATCCTCTCCCGCAAACTGGCCGACTCGTTGACCGTCTTCACCGCCACGCGGGTCTCCGCCTCGCCCTTGACAATGTCCCTCGCGTTGCCTTCGTACACCATGCCGAAGGAGCCCTGCCCCAGCTCACGCAGGAGCGTGATCTTCTCCCGAGGCACCTCCCACTCGTCCGGCACATACACAGAACATGGGAAGACTACTCCTCATTTATCTACACAGCGTCCTCGGCGGACCCCCGGGAGGGACCCCCAGCCACCTCCCACCGGGGCCCTCCCACTGGCGAATGTTCATTAAGGGACTTCTGTGGTCCAGGACTTGTGCCAGGCACTGGGTGCAGAGCCGAGAACAGGACAGGCGTGGGTCCCTGTCTTTCATGGAGGGGACAGCAGAGGCCTGGGAAGGAGCCACCACCAGTCCAGGGTTCTGGCCGGTACGTGCCGAGCTGAGCCTGCCTCCTCGTCCTTTCTATCTGATTTCAGAGCCCCGCCACCCCACAACACTACTTCCCATCTGAGGCTGTTGTTTCTGCAAAGTGCCAAGGGGATGGGAGACCAGCCAGCCTGCCAACTGCTGGCCATACCAGTGAGCCCATCCGAGACTACCCAGCACCAGCTGATCGGCAGGCAGCCCATAGCCATGTGAATGAGCCCCGGCGAGATCAAAAGGTCTGCCCAGCCGAGCAGATCCCAGGTGGCAGACCCACCGAATTGAAATGCTGGTTGTTTCAAGCCACTAACTTTGGGGTGGTTCGCTACACAGCAAACAAATTTGCAGACGAATGCACAAAGGCCTCATAAGAAAATCCAAAATGGTTCTTGCTTTCCTCAGAAGGGGGGCTCAACTGTGCCCCCATCCCCCCAGAACTTATGTTGAAGTCTTAATCCTGGTACCTCAGAATGTATTTAAAGACAGGGCCATTCCAGAGGCAATCAAGTTCAAATGAAGTCAGTGGGGTGGCTCTAATCCCATATGACTGGTGTCCTTTTAAGAAGAGGACATTCAGACACAGACAGGCACACAAGGCTGACCATGTGAGGACCTGGGGAGAACACAGTCGTCCACAGCCCAAGGAGAGAGGCCTCAGAAGAAACCAACCCTCCTGACGCCTTGATCTCAGACTCCCAGCTTCCAGAACCGTGAGGAAACAAAATTCTGTTTGCTAAGCCATCCGGTCCATAGTGTTTGTTACAGGAGCCCCAGCAAACTGATTCGGTCACCAGGGCCTCAGGCAGATGAGCACACACAGATGCTCAGTGGGGATACCCTGTCCCCCGGGACTCCAAGCCTGGATCTTTCCCTGTGCGTTCCCTTTGGCCCAGGCCCTCCCAGCCTTAGAGACCCGTGAGGTCCAATTTCCAGCTTTCACCGGGCACCCCGTGCCCTCAGCCGCTCCTGCATTCCCAGAAGGAAGCAGGGTGGTAGGGCGCAGGAGCAGCCCTGCACAACCATCCTGGCCTCACCCCTTACCATGGGGTCCAGTGGCAGCCCTGAGGTTCAGCTTCCCCACCTCCGAAGTGGGCTAACAATGCCATCCCTGGGGGAGGAGGCGCCCCCATCCATGTTCACTTCCTCCCGCTCCTGTTCCCTGCACAATTCCCACCTGGAAGACCCACCTCTCCTAGTTTCCCTATTCTGATGCTTTAGCATCTGGGGCCTCGATGACCTTGGAGGGACTGCCCCTCCCAAGGGCGGCCAATCCCTAGAGACAGTAAATGACTTGCCTGTGAGAGCACCTTCTACCTACAAAACCACCGATCCAGAGCCCAAGCCGTAACCCCGCCCAGGGGGGCCGATCACCCCAGAGCCAGCCCCTACACCCCAGAACCCACTGAAATCATTCAAGACAGCGAGTCCTTGGTCTTACCCCGCCTTGCCTTGCCTTCCCAAGGACACCACAATAAAAGCTCTTGTCCACCTTCTCCCACACTCCCCTATCGGACCTGATGAAAACAAATCCTGGGTGTCCCTAAAAACATCACCCCCATATCCCATGGCAGCATCCTGCCAGGCAACAGCGTTCATGCCTCGGAAGTCACTTTTTGGTTTCTGCTGCGTGAAGGACTTTGGAAACTTGTAACGTGGCAGACGCTTTCTCCTCGGAAGGAGAGCCTCATCTGCAGGGGCCGCTCAGTGTACAATCAGGGGAAATACAGGTTTCAGTCCACACAGCCTCCTGCGGACCCCATCTTACCCTTCACTCTTGTCTTCCCCGCCCTTTATCCGCAGTGTCTCATTTTGGCTCCCGACCCCCAACCTGGATGGCGAGTCCATACGCGGCCCTCTGGCTCTGACCCTCGGTGTGGGTTTCTGGCCCAGGTCCCAATTCCACCCCCGGCCCCCAATAGCTGGGACACCGGACTCTCTGTCAGCCTCCCAGCCCAGCTCACGGGTCCCAGACCAGCTAGACCAGCCCGTCCAAACAGGTGCCAGACAGCGGCTGTCTGGATGCTCTCAGTAACTCGGTCTCTGCAGCAAGGGGCAGGTCTGCGAGCTCACATGAACCAGAGGGCTCATCTCAGCCTCCCCGGGGGCCAGCCCCGGACTTGCACTTGACAGTGACGGCCAGGGACCCCAAAAGGCAGGATTCTGGCAACCCAGGGGCACGGGGATGGGACTCACCGTCACTGGCACTGAGGTACTCGGGGTTTGAAGACGCGTACAGCGGTCCCAGTGGCCCATCCGGCTGCCTGGAAGAGAAAGAGGCAGACATTCCAGCTGGATATTCTCACGGGGCTCTGGGTCACTCACACGGGGGGGTCACAAGCTCCCCAGTGCCAATGACAACCCTTAGCAGCAGCATCCACGTGATCCTGGATAACACCCCTGGATCCTGGGGTGTTAGGAGTAGAAGCCCATCAGACGGCTACTTACGCACATCAACATGGGACCCTACACTGTAATCTGTGGCTGTCCGTGTAATACCTACAAGCCACTCGCCCTTTGCTGTTCTCAGCCCAGCTCCTGAGAAACAACTGCTAAGTTTTCAGGAAATCTGAGAGCAGGTTATTAATAGAGCCATCGTCCAAAATTAAATGACATAGGCTTACGATTAAACAAAATGACATTGAAAGCAAAACTCACCACTTCCTAATTATCATTTTGCTTCTTACTATCATCAGTGGTATGTCTGTAGCTGGAAATTGGCCACAGTAGGAATATTTACATCATAGAAAGAAACGGGAACGGTACAAACCAAGACTTGATCTATTGTTCTGTTGTCTGTCCAGGCTTGAGAAAAGGATGGCAAAAAATGTTAACAAAGCAGAATAAGCTTAAAAGTGTGTCATTTCGGGGCGCCGGTGGGGCTCAGTCAGTGAAGCGGCCGACTCTTGATTTCGGCTCAGGTCATGATCTCAGGGTCCTGGGATCAAGCCCCGCATCGGGCTCTGTGCTCAGCATGGAGTCTGCTTGGGATTCTCTCTTCCTCTGCCCCACCCCCTGCTCTCTCTCTCTCTCTTGCTCTCGCTCTCTAAAATAAATAAATCTTAAACAACAACAACAAAAAAGGATGTCATCTCTGTGGCCATGATTTGCAAATGGCAAAAAAAAAAAAAAAATTTGAGAAAATGTTCCTCCAGCATCTAAGAGTTACTACGTGACTGAGCGAAGTCACTTCTTCCTTGATGAATCTACACATCTTAGTTCATTTTTACCTTGCTCTTTAATGAAAACAAAGTATCAATGAACATTCAGGTCGAGCTATGCTCATTCATCACTTGCCACCACAGGTTGGCTGTAGATACAAAGGTTCACGGCGGGGGGGGAAGAAAAATCAACCAAAACATTTGGTGAGAATAACGAGCTAGGGGGAATTTAGGATAGAGTGTTACAAATGGTATTATGATCATTACCTGTACATTGCGTGCTATTCCCATCCCTTATGTCAGTCCAATTTATAATAAACTTAGCTAACAGCTGTCTCTAGATCAAGGCATACTTTCTTTCCTGGAGAGCCAGTCTTTAACCATCTACCAGCACACCACTGCACCCACCTCTTTCTCAGGAACAGGTAGATACTTCCAATCACAACACTGAAGAGAAAGACAAAGATGAGGGGGCCGATGATGATTTTTGCAATATTCGACGGGACATCTACTGAAATAGAATAAGAAAATAAATGGTTCACATCAAAATGTGTTCCTATCACAAATCACACCTGTACCTATAATGAAGGGCCACACGCACCTGCCCCTTCTCTTGTCCCCGAGCCTCTCCCCTGGTCTCCCCGGCCCCTCTTTTCCAGCAGTCCTAAAACACCAGCTTGCTCCACAGGGCTGGGCGCCAGGCTCAGAGGCCCTGACCCCCAGACCACTGCCTACTGTCAGCCTTCTCCCACCCGCCCCCCCCCAGGGCCAGCTCACAGGCACGCAACCCAGGCCATCGCCCAAGTCCCCACACTTGGAAGGGCCCTCATCCCTAACACTCCACTGTCACCATCTTGAAAGTCTTAATAATTTTTAGGGGCACCTGGGTGGCTCAGTCGGTTAAACGTCTGCCTTTGGCTCAGGTCTGATCCCTGGGTCCTGGGATCGAGCCCCACATCGGGCTCCCTGCTCATCGGGAAGCCTGCTTCTCCCTCCCCCTCTGTCCCTTCCCCCCGCCACTCGCGCTCTCTTGCTCTTTCAAATAAATAAAATCTTAAAAAAGAGTCTTAATAATTTTTAAACAAGGGTACCTGTATTTTCATCTTGCAGGGGGTCCTGCAAATTAATCCCAACAGCACCTCTCACAGATGAAAAATTCGCCAGGAAGGGCCCTGTGTGCTAGGCGGTCCTCCCCTCAAAAAAATCCTTTTAAATTCACCGAAGAAATGCTGTGGAGCCCTCATTTTTTAAAAATTTGCATGTAAGGCCAAGTTGTCTGCATTTATAAACATGCCTGTGTATTCAGACTCTCCGAGGCCAAGGAGGAAAATGGGTTCTAAGGAATCCCGGAGGGAACCTGGTCCCTGGTCCCTAAGGTCTTTCCTATCAACAGCGGTTTACCAAACACTTAGGAAAACACCAGGCACTATTTGAAGTGCTCTGTGCTGGTTGGTTTTACTTAATCGTCACATAAGCCAAGGTGGGAGGGACCGTGACTAAGACCAGTTAACAGACTGGGAAAAGAGGTTCAGAGACTGGAGGGGTCTTGCCCCAAATCCCACAACTGACCCCTGGTGGAGCAGGGATTTCAAGCGGGGCCATCTGAAGAAGTGCTTGGCCAAGGCCACGGAGGGCACCCTGAGACACCCTCCTGAATGACAGGAAACTGCCTCCTCCCCCTCCCCGGCAGCTCCTGGCCACAGAAAGACTGTAAATATTTGGTGGTTGAATGGGACATGAGAAAAGGAAACCTATGGCCACATGCAGTTGTCTGCATGTCCCTCCTCCTTGTCCCTTCTTCCTCAGGAGCAGGGAAGCTGGAGGTCACCAAGTTGCCAGGACTTAGCGGGTCTGGGGACACAATCTGAGAGCCAGGCTTCACCCCCCACACCCCGTCTCGGCTTCCCAGACCCCACAGTCCTGCTCACGCCACCGATTCCCGTGGCCATGGAACCAGGGTGAAGAAAGGGAAGCACCAGGGTGCAAAATTTGAGGACTCTTCCTCTGAGTCATGGAGATGCAGGGTCAGCCCCTGGGGGTGAGTGCCTCCTTCAGATTTGCACCTTGGGTGCCCTGCCTGCCTCCCTGCTGCAAAATAAAGAATTGTTTTAATTCTCCAGACTTTTTGCTATCTTTGCTAATGCTGGGCTGCATTTCCTTGAACATGTATCTTTTTTGGACATCTCTGATCATTTCCTCAGGATAAATTTCTAGAACCAGAATTGTCGGTTCACATAGTAAGATCCTTTATGTTTGATACATATTATAAAAGTAGTAAATTTTAGGGGCACCTAGGTGGCTCAGTCGGTCAAGCATCTGCCTTCAGCTTAGATCATGATCTCAGGATCCTGGGATGGAGCCCAGCACCGGGCTCCCTGCTCAGCGGGAAGCCTGCTTCTCCCTCTGCCTCTGCCCCTCCCCTCAAGTTCATGCTCTCTCTCTTGCTTGCTCTCTCAAATAAAAATCTTTTCAAAAATAAAGTACTATATTTTAGCACTCACCAGCCATGAAAAAAAAGTCCATGTGTCTGTAATTTGAATAACACTAAGTACTATAATTAAACAGAAACAAAAGCCTTGCCAATTCGATAAGTTAAAAATCACATCTCATTTTAATTTGCTTCTTCTTTTTTTTTTTTTTTTTGGTGTGGCTTTGAGGTTGGACTTTTTTTCTTATGTTTTTTATCTTTGTATTTCATTTTAAATTGGCTATTTATGTTCTTTGCCTATCCTTGTGTTATGATTTATATATATCTTCTATTCATGTCCTACACATATATCTTCATTTTATATCAAGGATATTAACTCTTTGTCAATGATATCACCAATGTTTTTCCCACTTTGATATTTTCCTTGGAATTTTATTCACGGCATCCCTGGTTTTTGAGAGAGAGATTCCAAATCCTTGAAATATCCTGGGTAATAAGAGTGTCTGTTATTGACGAGCCCCTTGGAACACAACCTGAGCTTATGCTATGGGATGAGATGACCCAGGATGGGGGCTGGTCACCAGCAGACCACACACGTGATTGGAAGGTTGGGGCCTGCGCCAGCCTGACCTCCAGAGAGCAGAGGGGCTGCAGAGGGAGTTCCATCACACAGCCAACGATGTGATCAGCAATGCCTAGAGAGTGACACCCTGGACACCAAAGCTCAGAGGAGCTTGCTGGCTGGTAAACACATGGGTATGCGGGGAAGGCGTCGCCACACGTCCTGATTCCACTGGGAGAAGACACAGGTGCTCAGTGTCCTGGACCCTCCCGACCCTCCCCTGGGTGTCTCTTCACTTGGGTGGTCCCGACTGATAGCCTTTACAATAACACCGTCATTGTAATATAGCACTTTCCTGAGCTCTGTGAGCTGATCGAGCAAATGACTGAATCTGAGGGGGGTCGTGGGAACTCCTGAGTTTGTTGCCAGTTGGTCAGAAGTGTGGGGGGCTTGGAGAACCCCCAACTTGCATCTGGCATCTGAAGTGAGGGCCGTCTTGCTGGGAACCGTGCTCCTAACTTGGCAGGGTCTGTGCTCACCCCAAGGCGGCATCAGAACCGTGGTGTCACACACCCAGCTGGTGTCCAGACACCAGAGAAGAATCACTTCCCACTTTCCCAAGTCCCACCAGGCCTGGTATGTGAAAATCTAGCCGGCCAAGCAGGAGCCTTGTCTCACCCCCTCCCACCTAAGCTCCCACTCCTCCTGGTCTAGAATCTCCCCTCCTTCCAAGTCATTTGTTCACTCATTCAAGTGTCTAGGCTCCTGCCACATGCCAGGATGACCGTCTTCTTTTGTCCCCGCTTGTATATTCTTCTGGGTCTCAGTCAAGATGCACCTCCTCCAGGAAGCCTTCCCTGACCAGTTCAGCCTTCCCAGCCGCCCACCCTACTGTCCACAGCGTGTCTTGCTCACCCAACGGCAGCATTCACTGCCTGCATATCAAGAGCACATCTGAGACTCAGCAAGCAAGCTCCCGTGTCCTCCCTTGGAGGGCACAACCCATCAAAAATCAGTATCAGGACACTAGTAACAGGAGCTAATGTGTTCATCAGACGTGCCCTGGGCCAGCCACTTGACCTTCATAATGTCACTGAAACCTCCTTTCACCTCCAAGGCGGGGCGGGGAGGGGGGGTATTCCTATAATTATCCCCATGGTCAGATGAACGTACAGGCTCAGAGAGGTCAAGCACACTGCCCAGGTCACACAGCAGCAGCCAGCAGAACCGGAGGTCAAGTCCAGGGCCCGCGGGCACAGCCTCCGAGCTTCCCCGGCCATCCTCTGCAGTGTCCTGCCACGCCCAGCCCCAAGCGCAGACTTACAATAGTCTGTCACGTAGAAATAGGTGGCTTCTGTCCACGAGCCGTTGCCCGCCAGGGAGGTGGCCCGGACTCGCACGCTGTAATTCCCCGGCGGCAGCCCACGCAGCCTGCAGCCCCGCTCCAGAGCAAAATGTCTGCGGGAGACACAGAGGTGCAGCTCCTGCAAGACAAGGGGAGGAGAGGGGGAGGGTGTGGGGGGTCCTTCTTCGCCACTCGGGAGCGTCCATCCCTGGAAGGAAGGCGCGATCAGGGCACCACGCGCTCGAGCCGCATCAGGACTGTCAGAATTTCCGCACGCTCGCTCTCCGGGGAAGGATGCGGACGTGGAGGCTGTCATCACTGATAACAGCCAACCCTTCCTAAACCGCAAGCCAAGCATTCGCCCTGGATCGGCTCATTTGCTTCCTATGACGACCCCACTGGGGCTCGGCCTCATACTGGGGGCCCGGGGCGGAGGTCCGCGAACCTTCGCTGTCAAGGGGGCCGGACGGTCACTGTGACCCACTCAGCTCTGCTGTGGCAGCGCGAAAGCAGCCGGGGACCAAGCCCAAATCCGTAACATCCGTCCACAAACGGACGTGGCCATGTGCCCACGGAGCGTCGTGGACGCTGAACGCTGAACTCCACGTTAAGCTGACACGTGTCGTGACACTGTTCTTCTCTCGACGTTTTGAATTTTTTTTTTCTCTCCAGCCATTTTAAGATATGAAAGCGATCCTTAGAGCTCAAGCTGTACAAGAACAGGAGTACAAAAATACTTTGCCGACCCCTGGTTGAAGAGACGAGACGGTTGGTTGGAGGGCTCCTAGCTGGTTAAGTGGCTGGGCCAACCACCCTTGAATCCAGAACCATCTGGCTCCCAGCCTTTTTGGAACCACTGTGAGGCCTTGTCACCAGGCCTCTAGAAAGTCCCAGAAGGACAGGAAAGAAGAGCCCCACATGACCTAAATCAAATTTCAGGCTTTGCCCCCACACACACCTCCTGGCCTCAGAACCAAACACATGTATGGGCTTACATATGCATGGGCTTAATGTCTTAAGGACAAATTTTAAAGCTCCTTCCTTCCCCTGGTGCAGCCTTTTGTTTTGATTCGATTTACTTGACCATTCTGAAAAAGAGTTGGGACCTACCTCAATCTCTGAAAACAGAGAGGAGATAAGTAAAGCGCACACACCCCAGTGATCACCGTGTAAACAGAGATCAACCCAGACCTTAGTAGGAGAGGCAAGAGGCTCACTGGGAAGTGGGACCATGAACCCTGCACATGTCGGGCCAAATTTTAAAAACTTTCCAAAACAGCTCCAAGTTTATAGTGCATGCAGAGAGCTGGACTGGAAAATTTTAGTGGGCAGAGAAAGAAATGTAAAAACTCCCGTGCTCATCATGTGACAATAACAGCAAGAAAACAGATCGGGCTGGATCGGGCTGGCAGCAGGGGGTGGGGGCTCTGGTCCAAAGGTTCATCCAAGTCGGATGAGTCACCAAGTAGAAAGGGACAAATAAGCAAATATAGAAACCGAAGGTAGCTGCTATCGGAGACAAAGGGGAAATGCATCCTCCAAGGCCGGCCAAGCACCCCACACACCTCAAGGGGCAAAGGAGAGGGAAGGGAGCATGAACAGAAGGAACTAGACCCTGAGGCAGCTGTCTCCACAGACACCGAAAAACAAAAACGAAAAGCAAAACGAGAAGCGAAACCTAAGCATAAAGAAGCCAATTATATGAAAGTTTGTGCCAACAAGACAGAAGCTCAAAACCATGAAAGACGCTGAAGCAAAGCTTAGGAGTACACCAAAATTAAAAAGCGATGCTCCTTCCAGGGAAGGGGGCGGTCCGGGTCTTCTGGGCAGAGAGGGGACGAAGTAGGAGGGCAAATGACTTGAACGTGAGGTTCGAGGAGAGAGAGATGCAAAAGTGATGCAGCTAGAAGTGATTTCAGCTATCAGCCTAACAAATACCAAAAAAAAAAAAAGAAGAAGACCTCCCACCAAATGCTGGAGAGAATTTTGTAGAACTGGCAAAATCATAACAACAGTACTAATGGTGTATACAAAAAAAATCTTTTTTACATTATTTTCTTCATCAAAGCAATGCTAGGCAATAAAGGAAAATGGAGATGATCGGCCATCTTATCTATGAAAAGGTTTTTTTAAAAGGTGATTATAATCTCTCACTCTCTCCCGTTCCCTCCCCCCCTAAGTCTCTGTTCCCCTAAAGGGCAAATAGGGCCAGTCTATCTGGGATTGGTGCTGGACCATGTGGGGCAGAGGCTCTAGTGGGGATTCCTACCGGTGACCCGTGGGCTCCAGGAATGGGGGAGGCAGTCCAGCCGAAGGCAGCTGGGAGAATTTAGGGTTAGGTCCAATGCCAATAGGGTAACCAACTGTCCCAGTTTACCCAGAACCGAGGGATTCCTAGGATGTAGGACTTCAGTGCTCAACACTGGCAAATTCCAGGCAAATGGGAAAGAGTTGGTCACAGCAGCAGGAATAAAACCAAGGAGGGTCTGTAGTGGAAATGTGATGCTCACTGCCCAGAATCCATATTCTCTTCCTTGCTGCCCACAACATCCCAAACTTCCTTTGGAAGCTGCCCCTCCTCTCTGCCTCCCATCCTTAACCCCACCCCGGTTCCAGGGCTAACGCTAAATTGCCCGAAGCTGCCTGAAGCTGAAGAGTCCCATGGGTTCAGGGAAAGGCACAAAACTCGAGACCAAATGAGCCATCAGGAAAATGCACATCCAGACCACAGTGTGATACCACTCACACCCACCAGTATGGCTCTAACCAGAGACGGCCTAGAACATGTGTCGGCGACCATGTGGAGTAACTGGAACCCTCAGACGCTACTGGTGGGGATATAAAATGGTGCAGCCCCTTGGGGAAAGAGTGGGCATTTCCTTAAAAGAGTTGGCACAGGACCCAGGAGCTCCATCCCTTGATATGCACCCAGGAGAACTGAAACCATGCGTCTGCACAAACACTTGCACGCGAATGCTCTAAGCAGCATTACTCACAACGGCCAGAAGGTGAAAATGACCCAAATGTCCGTCTACGCGTGAGTGGTAACAAAATGTGGTCCATCCACATGCTGGAATATTTCTCAGCCGTGAAAAGGAAGGAAGCGTGGACATGCACCGCCACGTGGATGGACCTTGGAGACATTATGATAATGACAGAAGCCAGCAACAGAAGGACCATGTATTGTACGATTCATTCATAGGAAGTATCGAGAACAGGCAAATCCACAGAGACAGAAAGTAGGTTAGTGGTTGACAGAGACTGGAGGGAGACGAGGCAGGGGAGATTGGAGGTGGGGGGACTTTTTAGGGTGATGAAAATACTCTGAAATTGATGTGGTGATGGTCGCACAACTCTGTGAATTAAAAAAACATTGAATTATAGGGGCGCCTGGCTGGCTCAGTCGGTGGAGCGTGCGACTCTTGGTCTTGGGGTTGTGAGTTCGAGCCCCACGTTGGGTGTAGAGAATACTTAAAAATTGTAAAAAATTAACAAAAAAACTCACCATTGAATTGTGTATTTTATTTTATTGTATTGTAAAGATTTTATTTTTGAGTAATCTCTACACGCAACGTGGGGCTCGAACTCACAACCCCAAGACCAAGAGTCGCACGCTCCACCGAATGAGCCAGCCAGGCGCCCAAATTGTATATTTGAAATGGGTGTATTTTATGGTATGTGAATGTGTCACAGTAAAGCTGTTATTATAAAACAAACAAACAAAAACCCTCATGCCCAAGCCTGACTTTATGGCTCCCAAAACTAAAAACTTAAACACTCTGACCATTTACAGAAAACGACCTCTGACTTAAGTGACCGCCCTCAACTGCAGACGGTAGATTCGGGAGCGCAAAGGTCTGGATTTAAGATGCTGGGTGTGTGACCCTGAGCAAGTCCACTCAGCTCCTCCGTACTCCTGGCCAAAAAAGGAGACACTAACAGATCCCACCTGGTCGGGTCACTGAGAGGTTCAAACGGATGGTTGCAAAGGACTCAGGGTTGTGTCTGGGACAGGGAAAGGGCTCAGTCAAACCCAAGGAGGTGATGCGACTCATCTGCTTGAAGTCACACGGTCAAGGGGAGAATTGTGCGCAGGTGGATTCAAGCCCTGGCCGGCGCCTCTCCTGGCAGGAGCAGACCCCAGCCCTTCTGGGGATGGAGATCCACCCCAAAGTAGTTACGGGCATGGCTTAGAGCGGGGGCTGGCCAATGCCAGCCTGCTGCTTGTTTTTGTAAAAAAAAAAGTTTCATTGGCACACAACCATACCCATTATACAGAGCTACAACAGCAGAGTTAAGTATTTGCAACAGAGGCCATCCGGCTGGGAAGCCAGATATGTTCAGTATCTGGCTCTTGACAGAAAAAAACAGTTGCCAACCCTCGGATTAGAACATCAGATAGTCTTGGGTTTGAATCCTGACTTTATTCTTATGGATCCTGGACAAAAAAATTCTGGCTGCCTCCGGACCAAGCTCACTGGGTTATTCTGAAGATTTATTGCACTTCATTGGTCCTGAGAGGCTTATTATTTTCACATTTTGGCATTTCTGAAATTGCAATGCAGCTTAGAAGCAACACCAGCTCAGAATTGGCAGCATCTTTTTTTTTTTTTAGCAGTCCATAAAAATCATGGGGCCGCTTATCATGCCTTAGACGTGGTAAAATACGATAAATGAGATATGACTATGTGTGCACAGCGCTTCATACGTGCGAGACACACAGTGACCCCTCAGGACAGCTTGGCTCCTTTTTTGTTCTTCTTAGCTGCCATATCTTGGGCATCTCTGTGTTCACCCACCACCCCGCACGGTGTCTGGTAGTAAACGGAAAGTTCCTTATTAAGATCTTAAGTGATTTCTCCCCAGACTCAGAGAACTCTGTCTAAAGTGAAATGGGTCTCCTGTCATGTCAGGGGGGACACAAATGCAGGCAGCCATCATTCATCTTATCGGACGGAGCTGAAATGTGAGAAGCAATGGGAGAAACTGAGGAAATAAGTAAGTTTGCAGACTGGAATTTCTCACCTGTATCCCTGGAAAGTTATAAATCAAGGCGTGGAGTCCTAATGACAACGTAGCTAATAGGAGAAGTATTTGGGCCAGAATTTAAGAAGAGGGAGGGGGTACCAGCGACAGCCCTGAGGTATGTACCTGAGCATCAGGGGGTCTTACCTCATCACCATAGCGCCGGTAACTCACTTCATACAGCACGATCAGACCGTTGGGTTCCTTTGGCTCCTGCCACATCAGGTGAACGACATTGTTCTCGAAGATTTCGTGGGTCACGGGGCCAACAATGTCATCTGCCTTGGCTGTAAAGAGCAGTGCTTAGAAGCCGGCGCTTGACCCCTGGATCAAATACCACCTCCACCACCTACCATCCGAGCAACCAACCTCAAGCTGCTTGCGTAACTTTCCCACAAGGAAAATGGACACGTAAAACTCACTTCTTCATAGGACCGTCTACATACCTATCTATCCATCTGTCCATTTATCTCATATCCCACTGGTTCTGTTTCTCTGGAGAACCCTGATTAATACCATACATATATGTATTTCTTAATTTTAGTTTGTATTTCTCATGGCTCATGCGTCTTTACTAAAGTTCATATACTGGCTACGTATGACTCGTGTAATCAAACAGTAATACCGGCATATATGGATGGCCCCTAAGGGCATTCTGCTCAGGGAGATCAGTCAGACAGAGAAAGACAAATCGTGTATGATCTCACTGATATGTGGAATCTAAAAATGTGGAACTCACAGGTAACAGACAGTAGAATGGTGGTTACCTGGGGCCGGGAAGGGCTGGAGGGGGCGGGGGTAATGCAAAGATACTAACTTCCAGCTTGGAAGACGAAGAAGCTGTAGCGATCTAACGCACAGCATGCTGACTACACTTAATAACACTCTACTATACCCTTGGAAGGTGCTCAGAGAGTGGATCTTAAGCGTTCTCGCTACAAAAAAAGAAATAGTCACCACGTATCGTGATGGAGGTGGCAGCCAACGCCACGGTGGTAATCACACTGCAATACGTGCACGTATCAAATCGACACGCTGTACACCTTGGATGTACACAATGTTATATGTCAGCTGGGATCTCAGTGAAGCCGGCCGCAAATAAAAATAAGAAACGACAAAGGCAGGTAAGTTCAAGTACACATCTACGCTGCCTAACGGGCGGAGGGCTGGCCCTCGGTCCGCCCGGGTCTCCTGGCACCGCGACGGGGCCACCCACCTTCGGGCATGGTCCTGGCGCTCACGTAAGCCGCCACGCTGCACCTCTCCTCGGGGGAGTCTTGGTTGCAAGCCTGCAGCTCGATGCGATAGCCAGTGAAGTGGCGCAGCCCAGAGATGACCAGGGATTCTTTGTTCACCACTTTCTCGAAGGGCTTGTGCTCCTCCGGGCTCGTGGGCGCGCTGGTCGAGGTGTTGGGGAAACCCGGAACCGTGGGCACGGCCGCCGTCACGTTGGCAACGTCCCTGAGAGCCCGGCGTTTCCGCGATGGCCTGTCACGACAGCAGGACACACACGGTCATGCGGTCGCCGTCTTTAAGACAAAAACAATGCTGGAGAATAAAAGGCTCGGAATCAAAGACTGGTGCGGTGGGGATGCAAGGAGGCACGCAGATTAAATGCAGGTTGCCCGGAATTACAACCCAGAGCAGCTCCCCAGGACGCCCTCGAGGGGAGGGGGCTCCAGGACCATCGGCAGGGGACACACACCAATATTCCCCTCAACATGCTTGATTTCAGGTCGTCGTGTTGCAGATTGACCGGCCACCCCGGGTCAGCGTTAAAGACAAAATGCCTAACGCATGTCAGAGTCCAGCTTTTCACGAGCCCAGCATCCCAAACTACTGGCCAGCAACATCTGTCTAAATAGGTAAAATGCATCTTCTAATTCTTATGACCATATAGGGCATCTGCATCATAGTAGTGACTAAATTTCAGTTCTTGGGTTAAAAAAAAAAAATCTTACCCCTCAGGTTGGTAAGGGTAACTCAAAAAAAAAAAAAAAATGCAGTCGACACACATTCCCCCAATTAAGAAGAAATTAAGAAATAAATGCAATAGCCTAAAAACTTATAAACACGCAAACACAAAAAGCAGAGAGAAAATTTAAATGACTCATCATTCCACTGCCCTCTGTTTCCTGGAGGCAATTTTTTTTTCCTAGAAATATTATGTGTAGGTATGAGGACCAAGCTAGCTTTGTAATCCTTTGTTCACTTGTTCTGTTGGAAATATTCACCAAAGAGCTTCCTTAAAACGTAACGCCTTAAGTACTTAGCACAGAATTTATGTTTTGTCTTTTTCAATGTGAAGCTTTTCCCTCCCTGTTACAAAAGGAAACATGCTCACTGCACAAAACTTGGAAAACTGGAAAATATTCATTTTAATGCACGAGCCATAAATTACTAACCATCCTCCTATTTTATTTAATGCAGACATACCTCATTTTATTGCACTTGGCTCTATTGTGCTTTGCGGATCCTGCAGTTTTACAAACCAAAGGTTTGTGGCCGCCCCACATCGGCCAAATCTACCAGCACCGTTTTCCAGCAGCATTTCCTCACTGTGTGTCTCTGGGTCACCTTTCTGGGGATTCTTACGCTATTTCAAACTTTCTCATTATTATCATTATTTGTTACAGCTATCTGTGATCGGTGAGTATGACTCACTGAAAGCCCCGATGATGGTCTGCATTTCGGAGCAGTATTTTTTAAGGTGTGTATACTGGTTTGTTAGACGTAATGTTTTGGCACACCTCGTAGACTACAGTCTGGTTCCAACAGAACATTCATACACACTGGGAAAGCAAAAACTTCAGGCGACCTGCTTTATTGCGATATTCGTCTTACAACAGTGGGTCTGCAACCGAGCCCACAGGACCTCTGAAGATGTCTGCATAAGAGTATCCCCAGGGTTTTTTGCTCTTATAAATATCGCTTTGATCATTGTCCGATTGTCTTATTAGATCCTAAAACTAGACTCTTAGAAGGGAAAATGCTAGGCTGTGCCTGTTCATCCATACAGTGAAATTGCTCTGCGGGACCTTTCTACTGACCGGGGGCTCTCACCAGCAGTCCCTGAAACTGCACCTCAGGGTAACCTCATCAGTACTCAGGGTTTTTTGGGTTTTGTTTGTTTGCAGATTTTCAGCCCAAAAGATTAACTGAAAAACAAGGCACTGTTGCTTTGTTTGCATCTCTTAAGACCATTCCGTGTGAGCTTGTCTTTCCTTCCTTGGTCCCTTGTGTTTCTCTAGGGAAGTGTCCATCTTTCTCCTCTGTTTCTATGATGTTCTAGTGCTTTCCTCGCTGTTCCTACTGCTGCCCTGTTTATTCACCAAGGATATTAACACTGTTATCAACACTACTGCCAGTGAGTTTTCTATAAATGATTCAAAACAGTCTTTCACATGTATCTGGACAATCTTGGAGCTCAGCAGACGTTTATACTTTTTCCTATACAGTTAATTCTCCATGGGGTTACCAAGGTGGTATGGCAATTACGAAAGGGATCGTCTCCTCTGTTTTCTATTCTAACTATTGCTAGTGTATCACCGGGCTTTTTGTTTATTTGCATTGTACCTTCTTTCCCAAACTCTCTTCTAAGAGCTTCATAGTTGATATCCTTGGGTTTCCAAGGAACACACTAGAAAAAGAGTCGGCACACTTTTCCTGTCGATGGTAGGAAGTAAATATTTTGGATTTTGCAGGGCCTGTGTCACCAAGTACTTTTTGTCTCTACTCAACTTTCAATGGCTTTACAACTATTGTAGCTTGAAAGATATAAACAAATGGGAGTGGTTGCATTGCGATAAAACTTCATTGACCAAAAAAATGGGCAGCAGGCTGTCGAGCCTGTTAACACCACAGCACGTCTACCCTTGCACTGGGCTATCTGCGAATATCCATGACATTATTTCACACGATCCATTCTTTGCTATTCTAATTTCTATTTTGTGTCTTATTGCATTGGCTAGATACCCAGGAAAATGTTAATTAGTAACGACGACACTGGGCTTCCTTCTCAATGTAACAGGGACAGTTTAAATACAATGTTAGCTTGGCTGTCGGTTTCATCTAGGTAATATTTATTTACCTTGTAGCAGAAGTATTCTACTCCCGCTTTTCTAAAAGGCCTCTTTTTTGCTCATTTCCCTAAATTAGGAATTTTAATTAATACTGTCTCATGAGATTATCATATGATTTTCCTTACTGGGCCCCTGATGAATTATCGTTATCTCCTGATCATAAATCATCCTTGTACTTCTGAGTGAAACAATATTGTCAGCACACTGTTTCATTTAGGACGTTTGGATCTAAAGTCTCATTTTAGCCGGTCCTGGGGTTTCTGTCAATATAGCATCTACATCAAGTTCTGCTAAGGGACGTTATGTTAGTTTCATAAAATGACCTGGAAAGATTTCCATAGATTTCTATGCTCAGAAAAGTTTCTATATCACAGAGTTTGAAATAACTCATCTATAAAATTCTCTGGGCCCAGGGCCTTTTTGGGACGTAATTTTTACTCATTTACCAAAGTTATTAGAATATTTATTTTTTTATGCTTCATCTTGAATCAGATCAAATTAAAACCTTCCTCCTCACCGAAAGCTTCAAATTGAATAACACAAGACTGTCCAGCGAATTCAACATTAAAATCTTTCTTCGACCCTAGTTTCAGATCACCTGCTTTACTTCTAGTTATTTGTGGTTTTCATCCTTATATTTGCAAGTTCAACGATTTCCCCTCCCTCACAATACATTTCTATTTTTACCTTTTTAGGTTGTTTTCTTAACTAGCAAAATCATTTAATTTTGCATCAAAGCATCAAAGCCCAGCTTTGGCGATATTCTACAAATTTAAGGTACATGATATTCTCATTCCCACTATTTTCCAAATGGACTTTAATGAAAGTCTCCACATCTGTTTTTCCCAAAAGGTATCAAAGCAATCAACTTTAAATCACCAGGGAGCACTTTTCTGTTCAAATGTTTGAAGTCAATTTTTAGTTTCTACTGCACTGTAGTCAGAAGAAAAACCCTACATGGGCAGGGGACATGCATTAAGATTTTTTGTTTGGTCTTTTCATCTGCAAGACCAGTGACGTTCTTGGACGGAAACCAAAGACAGACCCATGTTAGCAAGATTCAGAACATTTCCATCCAGGCATAAATGGGCCTTTTCCCAAATGACCATGACACTGGTGCCTCAGGAAAAACTACTGAGAAATGGGTGTCCAAACATGAAAACTGGAACATGAAAAGGTCTCATCAAACAAGCCGAATGTATATGCAGTCACCCCCCTCCCCCGCTATCTGTCGTTTGGGGTTCCCACATTCTCCGCTGCCTACACACCCCACAATCTCATACCAAACCAGTGGTCCTCAACCAGGGGTGAGTCTGCCCCTCCCCCACCATGGGGGAACATCTGACGTGTCTGGGGACATTTTTGGTTGTCACTACTTGGGGGAACACGTAAGCTACTGGCATTGTGAGACCAGAGACCAGAGATGCCGCTCAAGATCCTACCATGCACAGGGCGGGCCCCACAACTGAGAATGATGTGGCCCTAAATGTCAAACGTCTGGGATTTGAGAAACCCCGATGTGGATGGACCCAAGCCGCAAATGTCTAGGCCTTTCTTTTCTGCAGGTTATACTCCAAATGGCCACTAGAGGTCAGATCAGGGCCACACAAATAGGCCTGAAAAACCAAGAAGCAAATCCTCTGCTGAGAGAGTAGCAGCCCTCCACGTGGCCCTGACCTGCCTTTGCCGTCTCCCCTCTGGCTCCTCCCAGGGGCCCATGATTCATCCCAAGGCCTTCCTTTCCCCAGCCTCTCTCTGCCTGTCCTCTCCTCCAGGACAAGCCCCCTTGGAGCTTCAAGACACAAATCAAAGGAAAGCCCGCCTGTCCTCAGTGGAGTTCAGCGACACGGCATGCCTTTGCTCACACGCCTGCAGCCCCGCACTTGCCACCCCAAATAAAAACATTCTGTTCGCAGATCAGGCTCCCCCCAAGACCTGCTGCACGTGCCTCAGACTGTGGGGTCCAGGCGTAGTCCGGCCCACACCGTAGGTGCCGATAAACAAATGTTTAAATAAATGTTCAGAGGGTGAACGCAGGGCGGGGAATGCGTGGCATCTAAGAGGTGCCCAGAAAGTACCCCCTTCTGTTCTATTTTTTTTCTTAAGTAAACTCTGACCCCGACGTGGGGCTCGAACTCCTGACCCAGAGATCAAGAGTCACATGCTCCACCGACTGAGCCAGCCAGGCGCCCCTTGATTCTACATTTTAGTAAGAGTGTGTTAGTGCAGATTTGTGCCCAGATCCCATTTGAGGGTGAAGGCAGTTCCCGTATGAATTCGTGAAGGCTCCGGTATCTGCAGAGCAGCCCATCACATGCATTAAGGCCACGGAAGCCTCTGGAGTCTCAAAGGCACACAGCATGCTTCCTGCCCTGCCTGGCCCGCCGGCCCTGCGCTGAGCAGCCCCCAGCGGCCACGCAGACCTCCTGCAGGTGAGTCGTACCTAGTGTCCTCAGCACCAGGGCTTGAAGAGGATTTTCTGTGAAAACAAAACCAACCACTTTGAGGACAGACAGAACTCGTTCAGACAGACCTCTGGCTTCTGACACCCTGGAAGCCACATTCCCTCCGAGCGGCCCAAGGGTGCCCTGCCCTCGACTGTGGACCACGTCTCCCACCCCCCGAATCACATCATCTCCATCAGATGCAGAGAACACAGCGGGGGCGGGGGGAGAATCAGAGAAAATACCCTCCCCTCCCCCGAGACCTGGCCAGCTGGGGTATCCCCCTCAGATGCCAAACTTGACTACATTTAAACATCACAACTGACTCGGCCGTTTCCTTAAGTCCAGCAGCATTTTGTTTTTAACGGGTAAAACAGTAACTGCCCCCCACCCTCCATGCCTGGGCTCTGACATTTAGCGCTCTTTTGGACTCAGGGTCGGGGGGAAAAAAACGCAAGAAAGAAATTTTTTTTTTTTAAATGTCACACATCGATGGTTCTGGGAAAACGTCTATTCTTATGAGAAGCGATGATAGGCATTTGAAGGGACCCATTTTAAAATCTTATTTTATCCCAATGTCACCCTTTGGGGTTTCGATCCACTTCGGAGACAGCGCATTGCATCAGTCATTGCTGGGGGGCCCGTCTGCTGAGGGCGGTAAGGGGGCGGGATAGGAGGCGTCTCACAACCCACACCCCTCACCAGCAGCCGGATCCGGGGTCGGATCCCTTGCCAGCTCAGAAACACCGGCTCTGGACCCATGAAAGGGAGGTGACAGCTACGTCAGTGGGTTACTCTAAAGACTCATGAACTAATAGGATGCAGACAGCGCTGGGGTGTCGGGTGGGTGGAGGCAGGGATGTGGCTCATCATCCTACACAGGACAGCCCCACAGCAGAGGACGAGCTGGTTCCAAACGTCCACAGGGTCAAGGCTGTGAAGCCTGGGTGACTCACATGCTCTCACAATCCTAAGAAACAAGAACTATTATTATCTGCACATGGCAGATAAGTAAACTAAGGCAGCGAGAGACACATGCCGTTTACCTGAGCGTCTCTGCCTCTGGGAGAGGCAACGACAGAGGAGTGGCCTGGGGTCGTCTTCCCTGCAAACCCTCTCAGAGCCCGTGTACATCAGCACATCCCTTCCCTCCTAAAGGAAACTCAACAGATTTAAACAGGAGAAGCCTCCGGGTTTTGAAGATGCAGTAGAAATTTCCAGAAGGACAAGAAGGTTGGCGGGATGATCACAGAGAATGCTCTGAGCTTGAGACTTCAAGATAAATCAAGCATGGGGCCAGGTAGGCATTCCTCAGGGTGTGCCGCAAAATCTAACGGAGCTCGTTTAAGAACGCAGACGGAGGCCCCAGGCTGGGATAAAGAGTTTGGGCCATGTGGGAAAGCAAATGTCGAGGGTTTGCGGGTTTTTTTTGTTTTTTGTTATTTTTTTTTTTTAACTTGTCCCCGTTTGGAGTGCTTATTTGCTCTTCCTGGTAAGGTTCCTATTGAATCTCCTCCTTTACCCGCCCACCCCCTGGCTCCCCTCTTCATCTTGTTCCCCTAATGACCGCCCCCTCCACACAGAGCCAAGGAACAGTCCTGACCTGGGGACGAACACCACATTGTGCAGGTAATCCTCAAAGGTCTTCCTAAAAGAGGACTCCTCCAGCTCCTTGAGGATCTGAGAGTCCGTCTTGGGGCAGGAGCAACATTCGCCGGCAGACTCCTCGTATTCACTCTGGTTGTGCTTCTGGGAGCCCTCGGCCTCGAACGGCGGAGACCAGGTCCGGGAGGGCAGCTTCAACCCTAGAGACAGGCAGAGCAGGTGGCCTCGGATCCTCCCCGAGCCCGCAACATGCACGCCGCCAAGGGGGTCTTCTCGGAGGGGCTGGGCACATGGGACACCTGTGCATGTCAGGGTGTTCCAGAAACTAGAAGACACCATAACCCCATTGGACTGGAGACTAAGGTAACCAGGTATGTCTTGGCCTCATGGAACCTACAATCTAGTGGCTGGGGATTGGGGGGGCTACATAAGAAACATAAACACATATACCATGGGTCAGCTCGCAGGATGAACATACAGAGGATGTCTGGGGCTGATGCTTTTTACGAGGTGGTTTCAGAGAAAGTGACTGCTGAGCAGGAATGAGCTACGCACACATCTTGGTGTAAAGCAGTTCAGACGGAGCAAAAAGCAAGTGCAAAGTCCCTGAGGCAGGAATTTCCCTGGCATGCCAAAAGACACCAAGAACCCAAAGTAATGAGCAGGACAGAATGAGGGACGGGACGATGGGAGGTGGGATCAGAGAAAGGCTGAGGGGGCAGGTGACAGTTGTATGAATGAATCAATCAGCCAGCCAACCATATAAAGTAACGGGAGGCCATATAAAGGGTCCGACCTACAGACCCAATGGTTACAAATTAAGGAATCTACAGTTCACTCAGGAATCCAGAAATCAGTAGAGCAGTGCTTCTTCCCCGGGGTCGGGGGTGGGGGAGGGGTGATTCTGCACCGTCCCCCACCCCCCGGACACTGGGCAAGAGATATTCTGGCTGTGAGGAACTCTGGGGCGTGGAGGAGATTCTGGCACCTGGGGGGTGAGGCCGAGGGTGTTGCTCACCGTCCGGCAAGGCAAAGGACAGCCCCACCGCAGAGAATGATCTGGCCCCAAATGTCAACAGTGCTGAGGTGGAGCAACTCTGGACTAACGACACGAGGGGAGATGGGGGAAGACATTTTTCAAAAACACAAAGTTGTTTTTTAAGTGCCAAAGCT
Source organism: Leptonychotes weddellii (assembly GCF_054177405.1). Classification (NCBI taxonomy): domain Eukaryota; kingdom Metazoa; phylum Chordata; class Mammalia; order Carnivora; family Phocidae; genus Leptonychotes; species Leptonychotes weddellii. Next base: position 5,336,236 of record NC_138369.1, on the reverse strand, counting down.
GGCCGTGTCGCGACCCCCGAGTCCAATCCCAGGGACACCTGTCATCCATCGTGCAGGCCACAGACATGCTTCGGGTGCGACTGTGAGGATGAACGCTACTCTCATCGGGCAAAATTCACGAAGGCCCCTGGGATTCACCTTTCCCGCCACCAGCCCTTGCGCTGGGAGCCTCCTAGGGGCTACTGAGCATTTTTTTTTTCCTCTCCCCTTGAATGGGTCCTGGAGACAATGGGCTCTAAGTACCTTCCCGGGAATGGTGAGTATCCACTCAGAAGCCCAAGTATTTATACAGCTGTGAATGGCTACAAGGGTCTCTTAAAAACACTTCTAACATTTATTAATAGACACAGACTAACCTGGCTGGGTTAACCATTACAGGGACTGGTCATGGCATAACGGGTGGAAGAAAAAGGTCGGGTTTCCTTCGTGTGGGAGGATCCTAAGAATTTTTTGGAGAGGAAAGGACCTTTTGATCAGGCCACACACAGTTCTTCACTCCTGTTACCCTCTCTGGCCCCCACCGCAGGGCACATAGTGTCCCATGGTTTTTCTGTGACTACACAGTGAAAGTATAGATAATGGGGCACCTCAGACAGTCCCATCCACAGAGACAGAGAGGAGACGGTGGGAGCCGGGGGTCGGGTGGAGGGTGGGGAGTCCATCTTCATGGGGACAGAGTCTCAGTTTGGGGAGATGGAAAGTTCTGGAGACGGAGGGTGGGGATGGCTGCACGAGAGTGTGAGCATGCTTCGTGCCGCTGAGCTGTGCGCTTAAAAATGATTAAGATAGTCAATTTTATGTTATATATATTTCACCACAATTTTTAAAAATGCATTGGTAACGCCGTATTCTAGAACTGAAATATGCTAAGGGAGTCGAACTTAAATGTTCCCACACACACAATACAAGTGATAGATGTATGAACTCACTCACTACCTGGGAGAAACCGCTTTGCAGCATATAGGTGTATCAAAATCATCCCGATGGGCACTTTCAGTATCTTACAGTTTTACCTTTCAATATCTTATAATTCAACCACATTTCAATAAAGCTTGGGGGGAAAAGAAACCCTACTAGTGATACTAACGGGAAACCACTCCCAGTCATAGTGAGTAAGCTTATTTATTTTGCGTATGTTTTTCAAATTGTGGTAAAATACACGTAACATAAAATTTACCATCTTAATCATTTCTAAGTGCACAGCTCAGTGGCATTAGGTACATTCACACTGTTGTGCAATCATCCCCACCATCCATCTCCAGAACTTTCTCATCTCCCCGAACTGAGACTCTGTCCCCATGAAACACTGACTCCCCTCCCGCTCCCCAACCCCTGGCTCCCACCATCTACCTTCTGCCTCTGTGGACGGGACTCCTCTGGGGACCTCCTATGGGTGGAATCGTACCATATCTGTCCTTAGTAAGTTTATTTATCAATTCCACAAACTTTGCGATCATTACAAAGTAAGCCATGTGTAAATAGCCACATTGTAATGATAGATTTAGACTTCCAGAATTGAAGTTGTTACTCTTTAAAAAAAAAAAAAAAGGGAAGCACCAAGGGCTGTTGCTGGTGGTGGTTCAAGCTGGTGGTTTCGGTTACTCGAATGCAGGGCCAACAGCTCACAGCTAAGCTGAGGCCTGTGCTTGCTCTTGAGTTATATAAAGCATCTGAAGAGATAAATCACGTTTGCAAGCCTCAGCTCAGGCGGGGAATGAGGTCACAGGCATACATATAGCACATGATCTTAGAGCTGGGACAGCTCCCGGAGATCATCTGGCCTCCTGCCCCTTCTCCCGAAAAGGAGGCGGCTGGTGACAAGCCCGGTGACTTGCCCAAAGCCCTACAGCAGGTCAGACGTCCGGCCAAGAGTCGCCCGCAGGCTCGAGGCCTTTGCCACGCCTCACCAGCAATCCCTGAGCCTTTGCTTCCAAGGTCAAGGGCTGAGGAAATCGCTAACTCAAAACAATCTAAAGAAAAATAAATACGGACAAACATAAAGCACAAACGAACAACACCAAAAAAAAAAACTAAAGGAAAAAAAATGACATCTCTTCCTCCGGTTTGATGGGGTTTTTTTTAAATCCAGCTTTAAAATTGTAAACTAATTTATACAAACTAGATTGAGGCTCAGAGAATTTTCTGTTTTCCTGCAAATGGATGAAGCCTGTTAAGTAAACAAGATTAAAGACGGGGCGGCGGGGAGGAGAATCATCTCTAGTATAAATTTTTCATGGAAAACACAGAAGGGAACGCATTACCGCTCCTGGCTACCTCCAACCCTTAAAACGTTAAGGGTCTAAATGTAGGGGCTAAAACTCTTTCCTGACTTTGTCATTAACCTCTCAACTCCTAGCTTAGCCCCCAAATTCAGCGGGTTAACAGAGCTGCATCCCCACAGCGGGGAAGGGGGAGGGGGAGAAAATTTCAGATGGAAATGGTGCTAAGACATGGAACTATCTGGTTTTGACACGAGTCTTCAGAGTGTCATGAGGCGGTGATGTTTAGAGATGGGTCTGTGTGGTTTGGTACAAGATGGTGTGTGTGGGCACATGCCCCCACATTTACACTGGGAAGCCAGCATGGGGTGGGGGGGAGATGCTTGCCTGGAAGCAGGACAAAGCAGATCATCTGCTCCCACACACCCACCTGCACTCACCTTTGAGGCAGTAATCCAGCTCATACAGCTCACTGTCTTCTACCTGCCTCTCCCAGAAAACCAGGTAGTGTGTGATGTTGCCATTGGGATCAGAGGGAGGCTTCCACTTCAGAATAATCTGGGACGAGGAGTTAGAAACGGAGATTGGATCCAGGGGGACGGAAGGGTCTGCAAAGGAGAAAGGGAAAACAGGTGCACCGTGAGCAGGGGGCAGGGACTGGCTGTCGGGCGGGCGTAAGAAGGAACACACCGGGGGGCGCCTGGGCTGCTCAGTCGTTAAGCGTCTGCCTTCAGCTCAGGTCATGATCCCGGAGTCCCGGGATCAAGCCCCACATAGGGCTCCCTGCTCCGCGGGAAGCCTGCTTCTCCCTCTCCCACTCCCCCTGCTTGGGTTCCCTCTCTCGCTGTGTCTCTCTCTGTCAAATAAATAAATAAAATCTTTAAAAAAAAAAAAAAAAAAAGAAGGAACACACCGGTTAGAGAGATCATGGGGATGTTCGCTGCAGTGTTATTTAACAGCAGAGAAAACCGGAGACACGTGGAAAGCTCACCAGGCAAGCGCACGGGGTACCAAATTACAGTCCATTCATACCACAGATTACACAGCCATTCGTTCATTCATTTATGCAGCACACATTTATACAGAGAAGGCTCCAACTGTGTGGCGAGCTGTCTCGGTTCCAGGCACTGGAAAGATGCTGGGGAAAGGAAGGACAGTGGGAAGAGATAAATAAACTCACATTTTCCAGGTAACATTCGGCCCAAATTGAACCCAGTCACACGGTAACTTTCAGCACTGGGATGCCAGTCATCCGTATCACTGAGACGATACCTCATCTAACACCCCCCAAAACGCACCACCTTTGGGCTCCACAAAACCTGCCCCTCAAGAATGCAGGTGGCTGAGGGGGTCAATGGGGGGGGGGGCTGAGGCTCTCAAGGCAGAGGGCATCATGCGTACAAAGATCCAGAAGCTAGAAGCTTCCAGAAACTGTGGAGTCCTCTGGTATTGCTGGAGGATACAAGAAGAGGGGGGCACCAGCCAAAAAAGCTGGGGCTGGCTCATAACGTCTGGACTGTATCCCATGGGACAGGGTTTCTCACCCTCAGTACTACGGACATTTACGGCCAGATAGTTCTTTGTCGTGAGGGTCTGCCCTGTGCATCGCCAGATGCTCAGCAGCGTGTAACGCCGGTAAGCCCCACGTCCACCGTCACGGCAACCAAAACGGTCTCCAGACATCACCAAAGGTCCACAGGGGGGCAGAATCACCCCAGGGCTGAGAACCTCCACAACAGGAGAAGGACTTAGGCTTTATGAAAATACAAATACCACTAAATTGCTAGGAAATAGTCCAGCACCACCGCCCCCCACCGACTAAAAAAAAAATGAAGGGGGAAGGGGGCACAGAGATGAAATAAAAAAAGCAAAACATTACTGATGAAGCTGGGAGATGGTCCATGGGGCTCATTTTTCTACTTTTGTGAATATCTGAAAATTTTCCAGAATGGGAGGGAACAGAGTAGCAGCTTGTTGCTACTGCTTTGTCTTTTGAAATTGTAACCTTGCACACCCGGCTCTTTCAGGAGCCAATAGCCACATCAAAGAGCACGTCCTACAACATCACCGTGTCAACTGTTCAAGGCAAGACGTCCATTTCACGTAAGAAACACTTACTAGTGGCATCTGTCTGCACATAGATGATGTCACTCTTGGCCCCATACGTGCGGCGTTCATCGGAAAAGGTGACCAAGGTCTTGACGAAGATGGCATACTGGGTCCAGGGCTTGAGACCCCGCATCAGCCACCCTGGGTGGTTCTGCGACTTGGGGTCATTGGACCGCAGAGGCGGGTCAATGTCCACCACCGTCCAGCTGTTGGAGCCACACGCGTCCTGCCCGTCGAACTCGGTCACATTCTGATAAGGGCTTTCAAGACAAAGCAGAAGGTGGTTATCATGCCATGACTCTCACTCTGAGGACGGAGGGCTGCGGCAGGGAAGGTGACGTCCTACAGGGTTGTCTCCTGTCTACCAACAAGCTTACGCCACAAGGAAAAATGACACAGATCCCAAAGAGAAGGGACCCCTTCCCTTATAGCTCCCTTTTCCGACTATATCAATAGTGATGATGATGTTACCAACTACCTCACTACTCATTGGTAAGAATACAGGAGAGGGGGGCGCCTGGGTGGCTCAGTTGGTTGGGTGACTGCCTTCAGCTCAGGTCATGATCCTGGAGTCCCGGGATCGAGTCCCGCATTGGGCTCCCTGCTC
>NC_138369.1:5282773-5330801 GCF_054177405.1 Leptonychotes weddellii | reverse complement strand
GTGAGCGGGGGAGGGGCAGAGGGAGAGGGAGAATCAGACTCGCCGCGGAGCAAGGAGCCCAACGTGGGACTCGATCCCAGGACCCTGAGATCATGACCTGAGCCGAAGGCAGACGCTTAACCGACTGAGCCACCCAGATGCCGCCCCCTTACGACTTTCTTAATAACATTTTCTTTTTTCTAGCTGACTTTCTCGTAAGAATACAGTCTATAATACATATAACATACAAAATCCGTGTTAATCAACAGCTTATGTCATCGGTAAGGATTCCGGTCAATAGCAGGCTATTAGTAGCTAAGTTTTCGGGGAGTCAAAAATTATATGTGGATTGGGCGCCTGGGTGGCTGAGTCGTTAAGCATCTGCCTTCGGCTCAGGTCGTGATCCCAGGGTCCTGGGATCGAGCCCCGCATCCGGCTCCCTGCTCGGTGGGAAGCCTGCTTCTCTCTCTCCCACTCCCCCTGCTTGTGTTTCTGCTCTCGCTCTCTCTCTCTCTGTCAAATAAATAAATAAAATCTTAAAAAAAAAAAAATTATATGTGGATTTTTGACCAGGGGAGGTGGTCAGCGCCCCTAACTTTGGCATTGTTCAAGGGTCAACTGTACTCAAAACGAGCAGGTGTTGTTTAATGGGGACAGTTTTAGTTTGGGAAGATGAGAAAGTTTTATTAGAGATGGATGCTGTGATTGTTGCACAACACTGTGAATGTGCTTAATGCCACTGAGCTGTGCGCAGAAACACAGTTCAAGTGGCCAATTTTATGTCGTGTACGTTTTGCCACAATTCTTTAAATGTCAGAGAAAATACAAAATCGATACGAAAATCAATCTTTAAAAACCCACTAAGCAGACGGAGCAGATTTTGTTAAGGATATCTTGCTGAGATATACGGACATGAGGCAAAACGGAATATTGCTGTAGGAAACTCGCCAAAAGAAACCTGTTTCAATTTCTGGTTTTGACAAATGGGGGTGTTACTAACCTCACATGCCATCAGCTTGTGAGATGGTATAAAAGGGCTTATGATAGCTATTCCCAAGGAAGAGAGAGACAGAGGAGTCTCCGAGGGGAACCTCCGAACACACCCAACCCTCATACCTCTTTATCTTCTACTTACGCCTCTTTGTAGAAAAGCATGAACCCCAGGAGGTCTCGGAAGTCAGGGGGCCAGTACGGCTCCCATTTCAGCAAGATCTTGTCATACGATGTCCGAATGTAAGAAAATTTAAGGAGCTCATTTTCACCTAAGGAAAGTTTAAAAACAGTATCAGTATTAAAACCTTGCTCCAGCGCAGCCCGAAACAGGTGATCCCTCATCCCCAAGAGCACCAGTGAGAAGGGAGATGTCAACCTGCTCTTCCCTGGATGGGTCTCATTCCCACACGCCTTCTGCCGGGGTTCGGGGGCAAAAGCTGGTCACACGAGTTGGCCCCTTCCATCAGCCGGTGACTTGGCCAGAGGCTCAAAAGTAAGTAGCACCAACTCAAGAAGGACACCGGGCCAGTAATTATTGGGAAGAGTGATTTTTCAAGAGTAACGCTTGTCTTGGCACAATGTTGTCATACATGTGGGCTTTCGAGCCCTACGTGTCGCAAGACGTAACTCCAGGGCTAAGTGAACACATGCGGAGGGAGTTTAGAGAGCACAGAGAGCGAGCAGGTGGTGGAGAGACAATGCCTTAGAAAGAGTGGACTGCAAGCCCTCCCTTAAGCTCCACCCCAGCCTTGCTCTCTCCCTCCCCGGAATTCCCGGGCGCGCTCGCCCGGCCGCAAGGACCCAACTCCCCCTGAGGGTATCATGGAAGCCTTGGTGCCTCAAGGCTCAGATGTCCCTTCGGGAGAGAACCTGTCAGAGGAGTGTAGTCAGCCAGCAGCCTCCAGCTCTATAGCAGCTCCAGGACCTGCTAGAGCATTGGAGCCAAGACCATCTATAAGGAAGAATCAAATCATTCATTCATTCATTCATTCATTCAATGTGGATGTGGCATCTTCCAGTATCAGGCACTGTATCTCTGTAATCACAAAGGTAAGATACACCTGTCCTCGGTATTTCAGAAATAGAACTCTACGAGACATAGAGTTGTTTTAGCTCATTGGGGCGGGGGGCAATGACACCTCCATCCTACCCCCAAGGGCCAGTGTAGTTCTCGAGGAGGAGGGCGGCCACCTTATCTGCTCCATGGGCTGGAAGGACCAGAACATCCCCACTTACAAGACGCCTGGTCCCCATTGGTCTTCAGGGCAATGTCGTTCCTCTCCTGGCGCCCCTTGGTTCCTGAAACTTCCTCCATCTTGTGAATTTCTGACAAGCAGAGTTTGGGATTGTAGTGGAAGAAGAGTTTCCCCTGAGTGATGGTGAGGTTGTGTTTGCTCCAGTCCCAGAGCTGCCTTAGGTTCTGGTTGTCCAAGGCGTAGAAAGAGTAGTTCCTACGGAAACATACACAAACCTAGTCATTCGCTGGCTTGTCACCTCCAACGCCAAGATGGCGGGGCCATGGCTGGAGTTGTGACCCTGAGGAGCACAAAAATGGACAGAACCTGGGTCCTTGACAGCACTGTTGGACAGCCCTCCTCAGACTTGTCGCTCGTGAGTCCATCTCCATCTACAGGAAACACAGCTAGTCCGGCTTTCTGTTGTTTTACTGACCCAGAGTCAGCAGACCTCGAGGGGAGGGGATCTGAGAAATGAGGATGGACAGCTGGGGCAAAGAAAGGAGTTCCATTTTGTACATGTAGCATTTGAGGCTTCTGGGGGTCACCCCGCTAAAGACAGTCTTGAGGGTAAGCCAGGGCTGGAGCTCTATGCACACGTAGATCGTTAGAGAGACAGCCAAGGCTGGAAACCCAGCACACCAACTCTCAAAGGCAGGTGGAGTAAAGGGACCTGGGAGGGAGACGAGGAGGCAGGGAGAGTATCCCCAAGAAGCAGAATCCTGTGGGCCAGAGATGAGAATTTCAGCAAGGAGTAGGTGCAGACAATGTCAAAGGGGACCAAGAGCTGAGAAGGTACAGGGCACAGCACTCCCAGGGTCCCAGTCACGGCAGCACTCCAACTCATAACAAAGCCCAAAGCACACTTGGAGGGCACAAAGTTTGGGCTGTACCCCTTGAGATTTCCCAACAGTGACTGTATCAGTTTCCTTGGCTAGGTCTCTCGACACGTCCCAGCACATTCCTTTCTCTCCAGGCACTGTCCCCTAACAGATTCTTTGGGGTGCTTTAAAAACCCCTAAGTTCTGGGCACCTGGGTGGCTCAGTCAGTTGAGCATCTGCCTTCAGCTCAGATCATGATCTCAGGGTCCTGCGATCGAGCCCCACATCGGGCTCCCTGCTCAGCAGGGACTCTGCTTCTCCCTCTCCCCACCCCCACTCATGCTCTCTCTTGTTATCTCTTTCTCAAATAAATAAATACAATCTTAAAAAAGAAAGTTCTCAACACAAGAAAAAAGTTTTGTAACTGTATATGGTGATGGTTGTTAACTAGACCTACCGTGGTGATCATTTTGCATATATACAAATATAGAATCATTATGTTGCATACCTGAAACTAATATAGTATTACATGTCAACTGCACCTCAATAAAAAAAAAATCTAAGTTTTTCTCCTCCCACTCCCCCACCACCGCCTCCAGTTTTATTGAGATATAACTGATTTATAACAGTATTCATTTCAGGCTTCCAACAGTATGATTTGCTATTTGTAGATATCATGAAATGATCACCACCATAAGTTCAGTTCACATCCATCACCTCACATGATTTAAAAAAAAAATTGTTTCTTGTGACAAGAACGTTTAAGATTTATGCTCTTGGGACACCAAGAATAAATAAAATCTTAAAAAAAAATAAGATTTACACTCTTAGCAAATTTCATATGCGTAATTCAGTATTGTTAACTACGTGGGTACATCACATCTCCAGGACTTACTTATTTTATGACCGGAAGTCCATACCTTTTGACCCCTCGCACCTGTTTCTCCCACCCTCTACTCCCACCTCTGGCAACCACCAATCTATTCTCTGTATCTCAAAGCGTGTTTTTGTTGTTTTGTTTTTAAATTCCTCATATAAGTGAGATCCTACAGCATTTGTCTTTCTCTGACCTATTTCACTCGGCATAATACCCTCAGGTCCATATGCGTTGTTGCAAATGGTAGGATTTCCTTCCTCTTTATGGCCGAGTGATATTCCATTGCATGTATGAGCCACATCTTTATCCCTCCATCCATCCATGGACACAGGTGTTTCTGTGTCTTGGCAAAAACCCGTGAGTTGTTTTAACTCGCGGACCTCCTAGTGAGCCTTCAGGCCACACCCAGAACCAGGCCACGTACCCGATTTCCAAGGTCTCTCCTCGAATCAGCCGTAACTTCCGGAAAAAAGAAAGTGACACAAGAGCGTAGGATCTCCGGATTTTCAGATACCCGGAAATTTCTTCAATGAGTCCTAGGTTGGCCTCCAGCTCAGCTGCCAGGTTGTCTAAGGAAAGGACAGAATATCCAGTGAGCTTCTACAGAAATATTTTTTTTTTTTAAGATTTTTTATTTATTTATTTGAGAGAGAGAGAATGAGAGAGAGCACATGAGAGTGGGGAGGGTCAGAGGGAGAAGCAGACTCCCTGCTGAGCAGGGAGCCCGATGCGGGACTCGATCCAGGGACTCCAGGATCATGACCTGAGCCGAAGGCAGTCGCCCAACCAACTGAGCCACCCAGGCGCCCTCTACAGAAATATTTTAATCTTCCCATAATCTCTCAGAGTGAGGAGTCAACCTAGAGGCTGCAAGTCCCCATATAAGTGACCAGCGTGCTTTTTTCCTCATCCTTTACCTTGTTTGCCCTCCTCCAGACACATGGGCCTCCCCACCATCCCTTAAACAAGCCAGGCATCCTTCTGCCTCAGGACCTTTGCACTGGCTTCCTCCTTTGCCCTGAATATTTTTCTCTCATAGATCTGCTTGGTTTGCTTCATCTCCAGCTCAAAGCATCGTTCCTCAGAGCAGAAACCCCTTCAAAAATAGCAGACCTCTTTATTCTCTATTTCGGAGGCTGGCGAATGACAGACAGCCCAGTGGCCAAATCCAGCCTGTGTCGTAAATAATGTTTAATTGGAAAAGAGCCACACCCATTTGTTTACAGGTTCTCTATGGCTGTTTTTACAGCAGCAGAGTTGAGTACTTATGGCAGAGATCATCTGGCCTGCAAAGCTGAATATATTTATTCTGTGGCCCTTTATAAGAAGAAGTCACCGATCTCTGCTCCCCCCGCCCGCCGTTTCCCTGCTTTACTTCCCTTCATAGTGGGGTCCACCCCAAGTTTATGTTATATGTTGAGGTGTTTATTTGTAAGATCCATCATGCGTGAGCTTTGCTTTCTTTACTGTGAGTATTCGATAAATGTTTGCTGAATAAATAAAGGGATGCCTTTTTGCCTGCGGTGGTACTTCTGGAAACACGGCCCCCAGACCAGCCACAGGGCACGTGGCCTACTTGTTAAAAATGCAAATTCCCACATAAGAACACCAATTTCCAACTTGGAAAATTAGAATCTCCGGGTGGGTGGGGCCAGGACTCAGCTGTGAATTTTAGGTCTGGAAGCCAACTCTTCAAGTGACTCCTCCCCTGGTGTGTAGCTGGAAGGTGGGTCCCAGCTGGGGGCAGCCCCCACCCCCAGAGCACTCACTGCCCCCTCGGATGTTGATGATGAGGCTTCCGTTGACAACAGTGCAGCCTCGGAGCTCCTGGGCAGACGTCACCGAGTCAATGGTTTTCTCGCCCTCCAGGATGTGGCAGACCTTGGGACAGGGGCCCAGGCATGGAGTGCACATCAGGCTGAAGAAAGAGCGGAGAGAAGGGGTCAGGGCACCCAGGACCCCACGCACCAGGACTGCTCAGGGTCCCAAGGACGGGACTTATGCTGTTACCCTAAGGCTGGGCATTTCAACCACAGCACTGCTGACATTTGGAGCCGGAGAATTCTCCGTTGTGAGCGTGTCTTGCTCCTGGATGGTGCTGAGCAGCCTCCCCGGCCCTCACTCACTCAATGCCAGTAGCACCTGTCCCTCAGCATGACAGCCAAACATGTCTCCAAACATCGTCCCCTGCGAGGACAGGGGGCAAATCACCCCCAGTAAGAACCACCATGTAAGGGGCAGGTGCATGCCATCCTCCAAGGCGGCACGTCCTACGGCTTTACCCCAAAGGCAGGGGACTCACGCTTTTCCCCTAAAACAACAGGGCTCTAGCCATACCCCAAAGTAATGGGATTCACACTGCACCCCAAGGAGGATCCCGTTCTACGGGGAAGAGGCAGGACTCACGCCATCATACTGAAGGTTTGGGACTTGGGCGTTACCACGGTGATGGGAATTTTTCCGAGCTGATGGGCCTTTCGGAGGATTTCCGCTGCCCCATACCACAGTGCTGCCGCCCCGAGGAAACCTGATGCTTGCTGTTGCGTAGGGTCTGACGTGCCTACACCTGAAACACAACCTCGCATGGGACAGTGTGTGACGGCGGCAGCCTTTGGCGTTGCTGACTGTAGCCTATGGTACTGGACTACACAGCTCCCAGCAGTCCTTTGGGAACCATCCCTCCCCTCCACAGGGTCTGAGGTGGGTTCTTGGCTAGCACAGCACTCCTAGGTCCGGGCAAGACACATGATCCAGGCCAGGCTGGGCACCAATCATCCATCCGCCCAGGGGTTCAGAGGTGGGCACGCACCCAAGTCAGTCCAGTGAGGGTTTTACCAGAATTTGCCAGAGGGAGAAACTATCTAAAGCACTTGGCACGTAGAAAACAAGAGTCGTTAGTCCTTGCTCCGATGACCACTTTTTTTTTTTATTAAAGATTTTTATTTATTTATTTGAGACAGAGAGAATGAGAGACAGAGAGCATGAGAGGGAGGAGGGTCAGAGGGAGAAGCAGACTCCCCGCCGAGCAGGGAGCCCGATGCGGGACTCGATCCCGGGACTCCAGGATCATGACCTGGGCCGAAGGCAGTCGCTTAACCAACTGAGCCACCCAGGCGCCCCTGATGACCACTTTTCATTAGTGGTATCATTGTTGCTACCGGGGCTGGTTACACACCCTTGGCATATCCAATTCTTCAGAATGACCTCGGTGATGGCAGTCCCAGGTCCCGGCACAGAGCTTCAAAGGCCCTTGGGATTCCCTGAGAGGCAGGAGCATCTTTGTTATGCTAGTGAGGTGACAGCGTGGTGGGGCCCCTATGTAGCTTCGGGATGGGGGCTGGTCCCCAAGAAGACCAAAGACGGGATTAGATTGGTGGGTCCACTGAAGATGGAGTCCAAGCACATGGTCAAGGAGTCAATTGATCACAGCTATGTAACGAGAGCCCAGGAAAAATTCTGGACACCGGCTCGGCGACGTTTCCTGGACAGTGAATGCAAACATCTGCTGGGAGGGCCATGTCCCTGACTCCACGGGACGGAGCTGGGACGCCCCGTGATAACACACGCATCCTTAATAATAAAGCTGTAGTTGTAAGTACGTGTAGTTTCAGTGCCTGACGGTGAGCTCTGATTGCCAAGGCATCCATTTCAAAAGACATCCCTCCAGTGAACGTATGGCCAACTGCATGACCCAGCTCTGAGAGATAAGGAATTCGGCTGCCCCGCCCCTGAAGCTCCCTCCTTCAGAAAGCCCTGGGTGGCCCAGATAGTTGACTGCCCGAGTGACCCCACTTCTCCCTCCCCGCCCCAATTCCTCTTCTTATGCTTTAAATTCACCAGTAAAGAGTGAACCCACGAAACCCTGGAGGTCCCACCCTCGGACCCTAACGAAGGCAGAGCCCCAGGTCCACACTGTCTCTCTCTCTCTCTCTGCCCGTGTTCTCACTGTGTGGCCCGCGAGGGTGCCCTGTGCCCTCTTGTGAGGACTTGTGACTCATCACCCTCGTTTTCCTCAAAGTTCCCAGATAGTCTTTGCTGAAGTGCATCCAGCGATCCTAAGAACCACAAGGGCCGGCCCAGCCATAAATAGGGGCCCTGATGGGGAAACATCTGGAGCTGGCCACAAGTGACATGTGCCTCTTGGGTGAGCCCTGCTGGAGTCCCTAACTAAGGGTGCTACCATTAACAGGCTCGGGACTGATGGAACGGTATGACCTTTTTTTTTTTTTTTTTTTAAGTACTGTGACCTGTTCTGGCAAATTACTGAACCTAAAATGGATACGTGAGAACGCGTACATGCATATCCAGCCGATGAGAAGTATGGGTGGCCTGGGTACCCCAAAGCGTGGCTGGCATCTGGAGTGAGGGCAGTGTGGTGGAGGACAGAGTCCGATGCTCACTCCGGGTAGCTACGGTCAGAACTGCCCCGCGGACACCAGTTGATATCAGAACAGCTGGGGTGGAAATGGAATAGGGACCAAATGTTTGGGTTCTTTTGTTGATTCTGCAAATACTCCCGGAGCACCTATTATGTGACAGGTGATACTCTAAGCCAGGGGCCGGCCAACGACGGCCCGCGGGCCAGATCCAGCTGACCACCTGTCTCTGTAAATAACATTAGGCTGCAGCCTGGCCTCACCCGCTGCCTTGCGTATCCTCTGTGGCGCTGTTCTTGCGCTATAAGGGCTGAGTTGCGTAGCTGCCAACAGAGACCATATGGCCCTCAGAGCTGAAAATATTTACAATCTGGCCCTTTGCCATCGCCCGTTCTAAGCTGCAGGCACACATGAGTGAACGAAAGAGGCAATCTACTTTCCCCGTGGGAGATTACAAAGGCCCCAAGTTGTTTGCAGCCCATCCCACCAAGAAGTGCCCAGTAGGTCCCCATTCAGTGAATCTGGGCTTGGCCACGTGACTTGCTTTGGCCAATGGGACAGTAACAGATGTAATGCAAACACAGGCTTGAGAAGTACTTGCACGTGGGGGCAGGCGCTTCCTGGCTACTGGGCTGGGAAACCCCATGGAGAGAGGCCTCGGCTGCCCATCCGAGATATGAGAGGCTACCCTATGCATGCGGTCATGGCTGGCTCAGCCCAGGCTGGACAAACCACCTGTCAACCCATGAAATCATTATAAACTATGAATGAGTGTTGTTTCAAGTCACTAGGTGTTGGCTGGTTTGTTACCCAGAAAGAGCTCACCGATACACTTGTGAAACATATGGTCAGGTTGGGCAAAATTAACAAATTGACAATTAAAAAATCAACTGGCGGTAAATGCCATGAAAAAGGTGAAAACCGGGGGCGCCTGGGTGGCTCAGTTGGTTAAGCGGCTGCCTTGAGCTCAGGTCATGATCCCAATCCCAGGGTCCTGGGATCCAGCGCCACGTCAGGCTCCCTCCTCAGCGGGGAGCCTGCTTCTACCTCTCTGCCTGCCTCTCTGCCTACTTGTGCTCTCTCTCTATCTCTCTGTCAAATAAATAAATAAAATCTTAAAAAAAAAAAAAAATGAACACTGTGTGATGTGCCAAAGAGTGGCTGGATGCTAATTCAGCCAGGGCAGTCAAATAGGGAAGGGTTCTCAGAGGAAGTGACTTTTCAGCTGGGACCTGGCTGACAAAAAGCCAGCCAGGCAAAGATCATTCTAGGGGGAGGGACAGGGATGCCCCATGCCCACCACACTCTTAACATTCACCCCAAATATCAAGCCCTCCTCGTCCCAGGAAAGAGCACCCCAGGACTCCCGCCAGGAACCTCAAAGTGACCAAAGATAGTGAGGCTTTTTAATGAATCATGTGGGTTCCCAGACCTCTGTTCTGAAACTATCAGAAACCATTCCCATATAAACCACCAGAATGGAAGAAAACCTATCTGGTCCTATTTGATATTAAACCACATTAGAAAATGACAGCACTATAGTCTTTCATCAAATAAAAGCTTCAGAAGGAAAGCTAGTATTTTTTTTTTAAAACCAACAAAGTAAAATATTGCTCTGACAAGTTATAATTGGCATCCCTCACTCTGCCTTTCTTCCCTCAGTAAAGGTCCCAGACTTCACAGAACATGCTGCCAATTTCCCAGGGTTTGGGTCCTAGGGACTGTTGCGCCATCAGCAAGCACATCAAAGAAATCTCCTCTCCATCTCAGGTCTCAGTTACAGTCAGGAAAAGGAAAAAAAAAAAAAAAACCTTTTATTTAAAGCCAGTGTCTTTTAAACAAACATGTCGCCACAAGATGTTAATATCCATGCTTTATTTCAAACGTGGAAAAAAAAAAAAAAAAAAAACAGAAATGAATCCAAAGGAATATGGTCATTTTCCCAACCTGACTGATAAACTGGCCAGGAAAAAAAAAAAAGCTCTGTCTGGCATGCAAAGGTGATTTATAGAAGCCTATTCTTGGTCAACAAAGCCACTTGATAGGTTTTATCAAAAACAACTAAAACAAAACATGTTGTACTTGCAGGTTTCACAAACACTCAAAGAGAGGCTCATAAGACCTGAAATAAAGGTTGTTTTCCTTCCCACCCACTCCACCCGGGGAAATAAAATTTCCCACCAGAACACGTTCGCTTGGCTAATTCTCAAGTCTGAAGAGGAAGATTTTTTACGTAAGCAGATCAGCTCAAGGCCCCTTGACGTGCGTCTGTTTCTGATTTATTTTTTGTTGTTTTGTGGGGTTTTTTTTTTTTTAAACCCTCAACACAAAAACCAGGAAACAGATTTTTTAAACTTGGTTACAGCCCCGAGACACCGAAATAGCTCATCTAAGAAGCTAACAACATGAACAAAAAGTCTGCGATGTGCGTAGGAAATCTGACTCACCGCCAAAGAGAGAAAACCGTATTCCTCACCCGAACATTAGGGAACATTAGGTTCGATGGCCCTGTCCTTCAAAATGCAGCAAAGTCCTGAGAATATTCTAGAATGGATTCTCTTCCTCCTTGTGCTCCCGGCTAATCTCAGCACGCTGTCTGGCTCCAGCACGGAGAAAACATAAAAACCTCAGCTCTGCTCTAGGCTGTAACATTTGGGCAGCCGCATCCCTGGGGACAGTCCTGTCCCTGAGAAGGATGCTAGTGGAAACCAAGGACTCCTGTCTTTCTGTCTTCTGTTCCCCAAGCTAAGCACAGAAAAACTAAAAAACGGCGCGTACAACGGGAAAATGTTTACTCTCTCGTCCTTTACGGAAAGTTTGTCGAGTCCAGCTCCAAAGGCCAGGACCAAAACAGGAGGCGACAGCGGCATCCGAGAGACCCGGGAATATCACCCCGCGGCAGCACCCCCTCACTCGTTGCCAGTTAATCTAGTCTTCCACACAGTTTCAGCAGGTGCCACCCCGCCCCCCACCCCACCACCACCACCATCAGCCCCGAGTCGCTTCCCGTCTTTGCTGCACCACCCCCTCCCCACCCCCGGAAGCCACACCCTGCACTCACTTGCTGGAATTCATCGTGTAGCCAGAGGGGCACTCGGGGATGCACTTGCTGTTGTGAATGACGTATTGGTGGCAGCCCTGTCTCCGGGAGTTCTTGCATCTGTTGTGCAGGTCCTGGCAGAAGCTGAAGTTCACACAGCGCCAGTCTTGGAAGTGGTAGTATGGGGGCGGGCAGGTCTCCACGCACCTGCCATCCAGGTAGAAGTTGCGACAGGCCACGCACTTGGTGGGGTCGTCGGGCTCGGAGCAATTGCCCAAACACTGGCCGTGGCAGCAGAGACCCTCGGCGGTGCAGCCGTGTGACTTGCAGATGGTGGGACAAACTGGGGAGAGAGAGAAAACAGCCGGTCAGCAGCCTCGCCGTCTGCAGAGACTGCAAGCCTGGATGAGGGAGGGCAAAAGCCGCACAAAATCGTGACAGTAACAGTCTCCCTTCTACCGTCCTCGCTCCGCGCCAGGCATGACTATTAATTCGTGTCAGCAGAGAGGCTCTGACTCGCAGCATTTGCAAATCGCCCCGGTGTAAATACCCCCACCTCGGTCCATCTGAAGCTACCAACAAAATGCTGCTGAACATGGAGCCGATGAGAGAGACACACAGGAGCCCAGCCTTACACAGCATCTCCACTGTAGAGCTACCATAGTAGTGAATAACCTCAAAGGCGTAAGCAATTGAAAAATGCAGCGAGATAGGGCGCCCGGGTGGCTCAGTTGGTTAAGCGACTGCCTTCCGCTCAGGTCGTGATCCCAGGGTCCTGGGATCGAGCCCCGCATCGGGCTCCCGACTCCATGGGACACCTGCTTCTCCTTCTCCCACTCCCTCTGCTTGTGTTCCCTCTCTCGTTGTCTCTCTCTGTCAAATAAATAAAATCTTTTAAAAAAATAAAATAGAGGGGCGCCTGGGTGGCTCAGTTGGTTAAGCGACTGCCTTCGGCTCAGGTCATGATCCTGGAGTCCCGGGATCGAGTCCCGCATCGGGCTCCCTGCTCGGCGGGGGGTCTGCTTCTCCCTCTGACCCTCCCCCCTCTCATGTGCTCTCTCTCATTCTCTCTCTCTCAAATAAATAAATAAAATCTTTAAAAAAAAAATGCAGCGAGATAATAGGAAGTGAGGAGCTCTGAGTATTTATTACCTCTGTTTTTAACATGATTTGTTAATTGTAAGTCTGTCTCATGTACATTTTCATAACAGCTTCTTTAATTAGCTAGTTCGCACATTTCCTGAAACCCTGACCGTCGGTTCTAGCAAGCTTCTGCAATACTGCTATAAACAGATACATTACTACAGGGCCATTTCAAACTCCGTGTTACAAACGGGGAAACCAAGGTAGGAGACGGTGAAGCAAGTTACCCAAAGGTCATTTATCACTTCAACCGACATCTGATTGCCCTGATCTAGATGTCGCGGCCAAGGAACAAGGAACAAGATGCAGGAACAACAAGGTGGCCGCAGCCCCTCCTTCCAGAGCGCGGGGTCTGACGGAGGAGGCAGATTCGTTACTTAAACTCCAGGCTCGGGATGCGCAATCGCATAAGCCACAAGCGCGGGGCTGGAGGTAAGGGGAGGGGACATGTCTGTTGCAACCTGAAGGAGATAATGAACAGGAAGAAAAGAGAAGGCCCCGCCGATGGGGAGGCCAGAGGCTTGCCTCTGATTTCGTGGCCGGGGGAGTTTCTGGTCCCCTGCAACGGAACTTGTCCACCAAAGGCCGGACTCTACCCCGGGTTCCTGCAGCAGCTTGTCACCCACCCCCTCTCTCCCCACGTCGCACTACTCATCGCTTCCTAATTACCCCTTGATTTCAGTGCCTCGGCATCTGGCCTGGTTCTTAATGACCAGACCTCCCTGCCCAGGCTGTTGGCATATCTGTCCGTGGACATATGGCTTCCCTGAGGCTGGACAGACCTCGGCCGTGGCCTGGCCTGTTCTTGGAGTCACTTTCTTCGCTCAGTCACTCTGCACGGCTTGAAACACAGTCTGGAAGCTGGGGAGTGTTACTGACCCCAAGCCCTCAGGCTCTTTGTTGCAGCAACTTTAAGGCCCCAGTGGACCCCAAAACCAGCCCCAGGAAACAGAAGGGGTCCCTGAAGCCACATTCACATAGGAGCAGCGCTGTCTGATGGAACTTTCTGCGAGGACAGGAATGTTCTCGAGCTGCGCTGTCCAACACGGTAGCCGCTTCTCCCCTGTGGCTCTTGTGTGTGGTTAGTGCAATTTTTTTTTATCGTGGCAAAATACACATAGCATAAAATTGACCACCTTAACCATTTTTTTTATAAACTTTTTTTTTTTAAAGATTTTATTTATTTATTTGAGAGAGAGCACATGAGAGGGGGGAGGGTCAGAGGGAGAAGCAGACTCCCCGCCGAGCAGGGAGCCCGACGCGGGACTCGATCCAGGGACTCCAGGATCATGACCTGAGCCGAAGGCAGTCGCCTAACCAACTGAGCCACCCAGGCGCCCCACCTTAACCATTTTTAAGGGCACAGCGCAGCAGCACAAAGTATACTCACGCTGTCGTGTAACCATTCCCACCATCCATCTCCAGAACTTTCTCATCTTCCCAGACTGAAACTCTGTCTCTCTTAAAACACCGACTCCCCACGCCCCTGCCCAGCCCCTGGCTCCCACCATCTTCTCTCTGTCTCTGAGGATGGGACTCCTCTAGGGACCTCTAGGGAGTAGAATCATATACTACTTGTCTTTTTGTGACTGGCTTGTTTCACGGAGCATAAGGTCTTCAAGATTCATCCATGTTGTAGCAGGTGTCAGAATTTCTTTCCTTTTCAAGGCTGAAGAGCATTCCACTGTGCATACATACACCCCGTTTTATTTATTCATTCATCCGTCAATTGGCATTTGGGTTGTTTCCACTGTGAATAATGCTGTTAAGATCATAGATACACAAGTCAAGACTCAGCTTTCGGGCGCCTGAGTGGCTCAGTTGGTTGAGCGACTGCCTTCGGCTCAGGTCATGATCCTGGAGTCCCAGGATCGAGTACCGCGTCGGGCTCCCTGCTCAGCGGGGAGTCTGCTTTTCCCTCTCCCGCTCCCCCCCTCTTATGCACTCTCTCTCTCTCTCATTCTCTCTCTCAAATAAAAAAATAAAAAAAAACCCTCAGCTTTCAATTCTTCTGCGTATACACCCAGAAGCAGAATTGTTGAATCATATGGTAATTCTATTTTTAATTTTTTGAGGAACCGCCATACTGTTTTCCACAGCGGCTGCGCCATTTTGCATTCCCACCAAGAGTACACAGGGGTTCCAATTTCTCCTGAGGAACTAAGCTTTTCATTGTATTTCAGTTTTAATTTTACCAGCCACGGGTAGCTATTGGCTCTTGCATTGGATAGCAGAGGCCTTGAGAATGAAAATAAACTCCTCGCTAAGGCCTACAGGTCTCTGTGGTCTAGCCTGCTGGCCTCTTGGAGTCCTTCTCCCAGCCCCAGGTGGCAGCCATTTGCGTCTCCTTTCTGCTCCCCGCCCCCCAGCTGTCCACACACACACACACACACACACACACACACACACTCCTGAGGACCTTTGCATCTGCTGTTCCAGCTGGCTGGAGCACCCTCCCCCATTATCCTCCCATGACCCCACGACTGGCTCCTTCTTGTCCTTCAGGTCCCACCACTTCAGGAAGACCTTCCCTGACCTCCCCACTGGAAGTCACTCCCCCCTTCTCAACCATGTCCTAACACACGATCTGATTACATTTTTCTTCTAGTTTTTATCACTCTCAAAAATTACACTGGGGGTTTGTTGACCGTCTGTCTAGAGGGAATGCTGGAGGACAAGCCGTGTCTGCTGTGTTCACAGCACCAGCTCCTAGGACACCCACTCCTAAGACGGGGCTTGCACCAACAGGCCTTTAGTAGGCACAGCTCCGATCAGACAGAGAGGCAAAAGGAATGACTTTGGAGCAGTTCCAAGTACCCAACTTTTAGCCACTGGCTCAAGAATGCATCCGTGATCCACCCCCCGGTTGCAGGTGCGCCACAAATACCATGAAAATCTACACGCAAATGCAAAATGTGG
This sequence comes from Leptonychotes weddellii, assembly GCF_054177405.1. Classification (NCBI taxonomy): domain Eukaryota; kingdom Metazoa; phylum Chordata; class Mammalia; order Carnivora; family Phocidae; genus Leptonychotes; species Leptonychotes weddellii. Next base: position 5,315,417 of record NC_138369.1, on the reverse strand, counting down.
AGCATCTACGCATGGTGCATATTCTGATTTTTTATGCCATGGACCCAGACAGAAGGAAGAAGCTGTAACAGGAGCAAGGTGGGTGATGGGAGAAGGTCCGTGTAGGTTTTTTAGGGACTACATACCGCCCATTCGCCCATTTGCCCATTCGATTCTCACTTAATTCTAACAAAGACTCCAGCAGGGAGAGGGTAAGTACGTATCTCCATTTCACAGAAGCAAGACCACAGGCTCTTCTGAGAAGCAGCAGGGCCAAAGCTAAGCTCTTGATCTTTTGAATCTGATATTCCTGGGTCTAAAGAAAGCATCCACCCAGTCAAGGAAGAAGTGACCTGAATTCAGCTTTGGCAACAGAGTGCCCACCACCCCACAAGCACACCATAAAGATTTCCTTAAAGAAGCAACGGCCTTGGTTTTCTTGTCTGTAAAACGGGGATAACAGTCCCTTAACTTCTCACAACCAAACAAGACGATGTGGATAAAACACTGGATTCTTTGGCGGGGGTTTTGTTTGTTCTGCTTTTTTATTAAGCAGCCTCCACGCCCAGCATGGAGCTCGAACTCACGACCCTGAGATCACGACCTGAGCCGAGATCAAGAGTCAGATGCTTAACTGCAACGACCGAGCCACCCAGGCGCCCCAGCACTGGATTCTTTGATCAACATGTAGGTCTGATATAAATTAGCTACCACGGGTCCTATTATTATGATCATCATCATTATTAATGATCTGTCTGCAGGGACCCAAGGGCTGAGGCTCAATGGCAGGAAGCAATATTTAAGGCAGACCCACAAAGACCCCACCCTCTGGGAAGGCACACGTGAGAACAGGAAGGGCTCTATTTCCCGGGCTGGAGTTGTGTCTGAGGGTCAGTCCTTGAGTTCAAATGCAGCATTAGCAAAGACCCAACAAAAACTTCCCAAACACATAAGCCTTCCGGCCTAGACAATGCCAAGAAAAAATACTCAACACTTGCACACAAGGCCACCACCTTGTGTGTGGTGGAGTTTCCAATTTTATGCTGGAGCCCACCTGAGAATCATCTATCTCATTCCCCAGCACAGCAGCTGCCGAGCTTTTTCTGCAAAGGGCCACAAAGCAGCCGTAGGGAAGGCGCGTGCGTGCATGCGCACACACGGGCATGCTTGTGCCCAAAAAAACTTTAACAGAAGCAGGCAAGGGGCTGGATGGTTGGCCAGCCCCCGCTCAGGGAAACATACCTGGGATTGAGTTACTATTCCTACCAGGGTCTGGACTCCAGGGAGTCAGATGTCATCTCACAGATGGATACCCTGTAAATGATTTTTATCCACCAGAAGACACAACCTCCCAGAGATGACAGCCTGTGGCCCCAGAGGACATTAAACAGCCCTGTATCTAACTTCGCAATCCTATTTCAGTGACGACAAACCCTTTGGCTTTGCCATCCTGCGGGTCCCCTCACTAAAGAGTTAAAAGAAATGTGTTGATGGGTGTTCTTTCGCTTTTTTTTTTTTTCTTTTTACATAAAAGTTGTGTTTTTAACTTCTGAAGACTATGCTTCGATGATGATAAGCCACCTCCGGGTGTCTCCCATTCTGTTTCCAAGTACTTGATCTTATTTAATAGAAATGCCACTGGGCCAGCCCCTGCCCCCACCCCAGGCGGAATTATGAAAACCACAGGTTGTGCAAGATGAAAAACAACCAAATGGAGGACTTTCTTCTCCCCGTGCTCCTCCACCGGCCCCCTCACACAGACACCGACAGAGCCCCAGCCCCAGCCGCAGTCCCAGCAGCTCAGGCTCAGAGGGCCACCGCCCAGGCTGTTTCTGCCAAAAACAATGGCGGCCTCTTTGAGAAAATGCCAAGCAGTCCAGGGCCTGCCCACTTTCCCAGGAGAGGTGCATGCTGTGTGTGTAGGAAACATCCACCCAGACCTTCCAGGGACAGCAAGCACCGGTCCTCCCTCCTCCAAACACACAAGTCCCTTGTCCATCCATCTCCCTCTCCCCCATAAGCTGCCCTCCCACTCCTCCCTAAAGGTTCCCCAAACCCCTGGCCTCCAGTTACACTAGCCGAAGCCTTCAAAACTTGACCTCAAGTGGCTTTTCCACGATGCCCTGTTGAGAAGATTGATAACTGAACTCTAAATAAATCCATGGAGGGGCGCCTGGGTGGCTCAGTTGGTTAAGCAACTGCCTTCGGCTCAGGTCATGATCCCGGAGTCCCGGGATCGAGTTCCGCATCGGGCTCCTTGCTCGGCAGGGAGTCTGCTTCTCCCTCTGACCCTCCTCCCTCTCATGCTCTCTGTCTCTCATTCTCTCTCTCGCAAATAAATAAAATCTTTAAAAAATAAATAAATAAATAAATCCATGGAGTGAGGAAGTAGCTGTGTCAACCCTCTGGTTGGACCCTCTGAAGTAAGTGCAATGCTCCCCACCAAATGATGCCTCCCCTAGAGGGAGATCTGCAGAAATGTCAACTTATTTAAGAAGAGGTGATTCAAAGCAAAGGAGGCAAGTGCAATTTGACCCAATATTTCTCCTGCTAGGAATTACCCTGCAGAGGAGAGAGAATCTGTGTACACAGACATTTGGACAAGGATCGTCTTCAACCTACAGGACATTACCAGTTGGGTTTATAACAGCAAAAGACTGGAAACAACCTAAAGGTCCACAGCAGGAGACCACATGAATAAATTACTGTGGATCAAGGCGTGGAATAGTATGCAGCTGTAAAAAAAAGAAGGCAGCTCTATGCATCCTGATGTTGGAGTCACTTCCAAGGTAGCAATAAATGAAACAAGCAAGATGCAGAGCAGTGTCTAAAGAACATAGCTCCTTTGTAGAGAAAGGAGAGAAACAAACATAGCAGGAATACAAAACAGGACAGCTCATTTAGAAAACAGTTTGGTAGTTTCTTATAAAGTTAAACATACCCCTCTTATCCTTACCACACAACCTAGGGGTTTACTCAGGTGAAATATAAAACAAAACAAATGGCCCATGTTCACACAAAGACCTGTGTTCAAATGTTTACAGTGGCTACAGTCGTCATCACCCCAAACCGGAAACAACCCAAATGTCCCTGGACTGGGGAATGGATAAGCATTATACCTCCATACAACGAACACTACTGAGCAATCAACTAAGAATGATGTGCTAACACCCACAACAATGTGGATGAATTTCAAACACATTGTATTGAGTGCAAGAAGCCAGCCAGTCTTAACACTATATGCTATATGATTCCATTTACATGATATCTTGGAAAAGCCACTGTAGGGACAGTGGACACATCAGTGGGCTGAAACTGAAGAGGGGCTGAAAAAGGGTCCAGGGGAATCTGGTGTGGGGGTGATGGAACCATTCCATATCTTGACTGAGGTGGTGGTTACGTGAATGTATGTTATCAGTCAAAACTCGCAGGACTTTACACCAAAAGAGAGCGGATTCTGCTGTATATAAATTATGTCTTTAAATGGGAATGGGGGCAGGGGGAGAGAAAAGGACAAATGAGACGTACGTACCTATGGAAGGGACACAAGCAATGTGCCCCAAAACCGTGGGGAGGGGAATGAACTTGGAGTTGGCGGTAGGTAGGACATCCTTACATATCAGCAAATTCGGTGGGGTTTTTTTTGCTCTGTATGTGTACTACCCTTTTAAAACTGACATCTATTTGAAAATACATTTTTTAAAAGCCTCTGGTAGACAACTAATAGATACTATTGATCAACCATACAATTCTACCCCCAAATACCCCAGTACAACTATGTGAGAATAGCTGCCTGGCATCACTGGGAGCTTATACAAAGTTTCTCTTAAGATCATTTTTGCCTTATTACAAAACCAACAGTCAAAGCAGCTAAATAAGAAGTGTGGTCTTAGATCCAAAAGAGGGCCAGGAAAAAATAGTATTGATGAGGGCAACATTGGCAGGAGGGATAAGATTTATACACGGGCTTGTGGATTAAAATACTGCATCAGTGTTAACTTTCTGATTCTGCTCATTGCACTGCAGCTGTGCAAGACAATTTTCTTGTCCTTAGAAAACCATTAAGAATTACGAGTAAAGGCCCAGTACGCCTGCAAGTGACTCTCAAAAGGCTCAAGAAAAAAAAAACAAATATATGTATATAACATATGTACATAAATGCTTTAGAGATAAAATAGAGCAAGATGTAAACAACACTGAATCTGGATACAATTCTTGCAACTTTTCTGTAAACCTGAAAACTGCATCAAAATAAAAAGGTTAAAATAAATCCAAAGGAAGGTTTAAAGGCTGAAAGAGTGGGAAAGACTAGCACAGCGCCGCGCTGTAAACGACATGCTTAGAAAAACCCACCTTTTTTTTGTTTTCCTCTTTACCTTTTTTTTAAGTTCAAATCGGTTTAGTGTTCCTTAATTAAGCTGTATGGTAAAAAGCAAAACAAAGCCTAAGGAAAAAAGCCACTATGTTTCCATAGCACGACATATGTTAATAACATTTTGTTACATTTCTTTCCAAAGCCTGTAGTTGGGGGGGAAAAAAAAAAAACTCAAGATTTATTATTCCCAAAATTACTGCTTTCCAGAAATTTCCAAATGGAACAGTTGCGTCATGGGCCTGCAGACACATTCCCCGCAGGGCCCCGTGGCTCTCCCCGAAAGTGTGAATTTTATAAACTCTGTAGAGTCATTTACTTGGTTTCCATTCACAGACCCTCTCCCCCACGCCCGCCCCAGATACCGGGCGGCGGAGGTTCGAGCCCCCGAGCCCCCCCACCCCCCCGAGCCCGGACCACGGGCAGCACAGCCTCGGGAAATTCCTCCCCTTGGTGATTTAACGGTGGGGTGGGGGCCAGGGGCGAACTTCTAACAGCTGGGTGGTCAACAGACGCCCTTTCCAGTCCGCGATCCACGAGAAGCGACAACCGCAAGGACGCGTGTCCTTGAAACAGGGAAGCTCTCCCTTTGCTTCCCTGACAATGCCGCCCCCACGCGCGCAAACCGATTGGCTTTCCAGATGCGTTTGGAATCGAGTTGCGTAGCTCTTAGGAGACATACGGCGCGCGCAGGCCAGGAAGGGGGCGGGCCCGGGGGAGGGGGCGCTCCCCGTTAAGGCAGCCTCAGGATTGGTGGGTGGCAGGCAACTGCGTGTGTATAGTTCCTAACGGGCGGGCCGAGGGCGGGCGAGGCTCCGCCCCCTCGAGCCAGCGGCGTCCGCGCGCCGCACAAAGCCCAAGGCGCGGTCCGCTCCGTGGAATCCGGGCCGGGCGGTGGCGGTGGCCGCAGCGCCGCCCTCGCGCTCAGCCAATAGACAGGCGTGTTGCCGGAGCTCTGGCCCCGCCCCCAGGCGCGCGGGGCTCCGTCGGCCCGGCCGGTGCTCGCGTCGTGACCGCCGCCAGGCGGTCCGCGCTGGAGAGAGGGGGGGGGGCGCCCCGGGAGGGCCTCCCGAGGATGCAGACCCTTCAGGACGGGCCTGCAAAGGATGGAACTTTGGGAAAAGTTAAAGAAAAAATGAAACCGAGTGTGCAGGCCGGCCCAAGCAGCCACCGCGCGACTTGGGCCGCTCGCGAGCTGGGCGTGTGCCCGGGAGGAGATCGGGTCACCGCGTGGCAGCGCCTGGGATGGCCGAGGGGCGCCCTGGCCCCAGGCCTCACTCGCTAGAGGCCCAGAGGGGGACAGCGGCTCTCCAGGGTCACACAGCAAAATCCCCCAAATTGGAGGCCAGGGGGGAGTGGCAAGGGAAGAATCCGCACAACGGGGACAGCGCTCTCTCGGACCCCACCCCCGGTATTTCCACCCATCACTCACCCAGAAAACCAAGAACCATACTCATAAATTACACTTTTAAGAAAATCTGCAGGCTATTTTTGGGGTGCCCTCCAGCCAATGTTCCCTGCAGATTTGAAGACGTCAAACCTGCGTGCTCCGTGTGTCTTTGCAATTCCAGTAAACTGAGGCAGCCAATGGGCATTATCTCTAACCACCTCCCACCAAGAATACAGTTTAAAATGTGTATTGCATTTGCAGAATACAACATTCAACCCACATCGGTTAGTAACATACTAATCCTATTACTCAAACAACCATCTCCTTCTGAGGCACAGAAGGGCTGCTTTGCTGATGCCAACTCAGCTAGCAAGCAGCAGGGCCAAAACTCGAACCCAGGTCTCCCAAGGAGAATGGGGCTGGGTGTGGTATCATGGAGTTTTGTGGGTTTTATTCACCTGTTCCCCACCCTGGCCCACATGGATCTGGCCGCGTCCAGGCACTGATATGCAGAAATGAATGGAGACACTGTCTTTTCTCTCCCAATAAGCCCTGTAAAAGGGGCGACCTCACCTGTCTGGTACTGGGTCCCAGAGCCATGCACACAGTAGGTACACAATAAAGCTCACAGGAAAAAAAAAAAAAAAAGTGAGGGATCAGGTGACTGGCTTTATCCCATGCGGGAGGGACAGTACGTGCAAATGCATGAATCATCGGGGCTGCCTTTAGGCAACTATAAACAGTTCAGAGTTGATGAAGGGCAAAGTACAGGGGAAGAGGCATGGGAGGTCAGGGCACACAGGAAAGTTAGGGAGCTGAGGGGCTTGGACTTTGCCCCTCCGGAGGAACCAAAGAAGGGCTTCAACCAGAAAAGACACCATCAGATCCACGTGTGGGGCAATTTTCTAGCTCTCTGGTGGACGGCTGAGGAAGGCAAGGGCAGAGGGGACGGGAAGGAAGAGGCTGGCTTCTGAAACCACCAGGGAGGTGGAGCCTTCAGGACTTATCTCCCAGATGGTTCCCAAGTTTCCACCTCGGGGGGCTGGAAACGACTCATAAGACAAATGACAGACAAGGAAGCAGGTGCTCAGACTTCCCTGACCTGGGTTTAACGTGTGGAGTCCGGAACATCTGCTAAGTCACTCCTCAATCCCACCCCAGCCCGGTCCTAAAAACCACCCTTGCAAGGTGCAAGGACCCCTGTCTGTTGTGGACATTTTAAAAAGTTTTCTTCATTTGTGTATGTAATACATACACATGCTAGACAGTGACCCTAAGAGTCACTTTTTAAAAGCTGTTTCCACCTACTCAGGTTTTTGGCTTCTTGAGCCAAAGTAAACTTTAAAGGCTATTTGGAAATTAACAATGGCACAGCTTATGAGATTCAGGCATAGCTGCTCTTGGGGGCAAAATCACAGCCTTAATTTCTTCTATAAGGTACTGATCAATCTAATAAAATAAGCACTTAAAACACTAAGTGAAGTTATTTCAATAATACTCCCAAAAGTGGGGCCCAAAAGTCGTTACGCGTCTGCCTTCGGCTCAGGTCATGATCTCAGGGTCCTGGGATCGAGCCCCACATGGGGCTCCTGCTCAGCGGGAAGCCTGCTTCTCCCTCTCCCACTCCCCCTGTTCATGTTCCCTTTCTCGCTCTCTCTCTGTGTCAAATAAATAAAATCTCTAAAAAAAAAATTACATAATAATAATAATAATACTCCCAAAAGTATTACCAGAGCTGTCTATAATTTTTTACTGGGTTTTAAATTACATTTCTCTTTTTATTCTTAATTTTACAGTATTTGTCCTTCCCCCCTCTTTTTTTTTCCTTAGTTACATTACTTCATAAATTCTTTGGAAAACAGCACTGCCCTATAAACTTTCTGCATTGATAGAAAAGTTCTGTATCTGTGCTGTCCAAATTCACTAGCCACCTGTAGCCAGTGAGAGCTGAAAATCTGGCTAATGTGACAGCAAAACAATTAATTTTCATATGGCCAGTGGCTACCTTATTAGGCACTGCTCTGAAAGACCCACCTCTTGAATTTGTCAGTTCTATTTGTTTTCTAAATCAGTTAGTCCCTGTGAATTTATTATTTCCTTCTTCCTGGGAAGATTTGTTTTATTATTTGTTGTGTCGATTTTGTGATTTCCGTAGGTGATCACTTACGGCCCTGCATTTGTCTCTGCATCCACTCCACTGCTTTCTAAAGAGTCTATCCTTACGGTATTGAGCTCCTCCCTAACCAAAAGAGTTGTGTTTTGTTTTTCATCATCACATGGTAGGAGTTTGTCTTGCATGCTTGTTCAGTTAAGCTCTTAAAAATTAATTTCCACTTAACGTTTACTTGCAGCAAGAGATTAGGGCCAGTGCAATGTCTGTTTTTTGGACTCTGCTGGAGCTCCTTTTTTTTTTTTGAGATTTAACAGATGATTAATTTTTCTAAATATTTCAAGAGCATTTTAAAATGTTTATCATTTGTAGAGTACGAAGTTGAGTCTATATCAGTTACCACGATCTTATTAACCGTATTATCCAAACTCCTTGTTGCCTAATTGAGGTTTATCTACATGATCAAGACTGTGTTTGAGGATCCCCAAAGGTTTCTCAATTCTTCATGTAGTTCCTTCAATTTCCTCACTGAAGTTTGATACTGTGCTAGTGGACCCTCATTAAGGATTGTCCCTTCACACGATGCAAAACCTCTCCTTTACTCCCTAATAATGCCTTTTGCCTTGAGTTCTTTGCATATTTTTCTCTGTTGCTATTGACACACATGGTCAAGTGTTCTGTGTCATTTTTGGAATTAGGTATAACCATTTTCTAGCGGTGGGGGTGGGGAGACAGAACTGCAGCCTCCATGGGAACAAGGAAGTAGAAATGGGGAATGTCAGAGTTTGAAATCTGTCACTGGAAGGTCTGAATTGCAAGGAGGGTTTCCCTGGGGACAATCTCAACCACAAAAAGGTCTGCTCGCTCACACGACTGATGGCTTTTCAATAACAAAGTACACAGTGGTCTTGAATGTACACAGGTCGACAGAAGCCAGTTTCCTGGGCGCTGCTACACACGTGAGCTAGCAGGGTTTAGACGCAGTGACACGGAATGGAGAAAATCTCCTCAACTTCCCAAGGACAAAAGTAAAGAGCAGAATGTACTGCATTTCTGCAGAGACACACCATGAAGCAGGATCAAGTTTACTTTAAAAAAAGAAAAGACACCTATTCCAAATTCCACTGTGACCAAAGGGAGAAATCTTTCGGCTTATTTCCTTATTGAGTTGGTTCCTAAAGCCAGTCTTGGCTGCTTTATTTTCTGTCTAGCAAAGACCAGAAGCTCCGTGTGTCATCTCCATGCCAAGAGCCCCAAGGCTGTTCTTGGGATACTAAACTGTGTAGACCTCAGACACTGCTATTCTATTACTTTAAAAAATGGAGTTCTCTGATTTGGGGGAAAACCCATTTCCTCTCCATGTTTATTTCGACCAGAGAAAAGAACGAGTTTGCCCCTTTGCCACTGGATCCTCAGACTTCACCAACTCTTCAGATCCACTTTGTAGCCCTCCATCTACCTGAGCAAACAGCTCATGCACCTGTCACTTCCTGGCTCCACCTCTGTTTACGCTGCCAAGTCCGGGCACACACTCAGGGAAAGTGCATGAAGGAAAATAGAGCTGTAGAAATGCTTTCCCATCAGATCTGGATGCCAGGGATCATCTAAAAAAGATGGGTAGTTTATCAACACCCAAACGAAGTCACCTTCTCTCTTGATGGAGAGAAAGCTTATCGGGGCTCCTTTACACGCACGCTATGACCATGAAGGAATTGTGCTTCCTCCCCCCACTCCCCCGCATCAGCAACGTCCATGCCCTCGCTCTCCGGCCCGTATTTATTCACAGGTGGATTGTTTTCTGCACCATGGAGATGCCCTGGAAACCCCTTCGACCTTTACAGATGGGCTGCCTGACTGTGAATTCTTAAGTTTCTTAATTAAAAAGTTCCCTACGTAGCAAAACACATCCCACTGCCCGTCCCCCCACCATCTTCCTTTTGGTCCCCTTGGTCCACAGATCTGAGCTCCTACTGAGCCACAGGCACCATGCTAAGCTCTGGATGCAAGCTGGTGAACAGACACAGTTCCACACACCTCTCGGGGAGACAGACAGAATGGCTCAGGAGCAAGGGAACATTCAGTTACATATCAAGAACATTTAGTTACCCATGGTGCTGATACTCCAGGGGGTTCACAGGGGCCGGTTAATTTCCTCGGATGGTTATTCTGTGAAAGCTCAAGTGTTTCTTTCTTGCATTCAACAGCCAGAGAGCTAAATGCCATCTTCTGGCGGAACCCTCTGCCTTGCCTTAGTCCTCACAGCTTCCCTGTCTTCACCATGCAATCAAGCTGCTGTACAGAGTCAGCCACGCATCCCAGTCCCTCGGCCGCCAGGACTGGAATGGGGGCCGTATAATGAACGGGCTGGGGAAAATTCTGCATTGTCCAAATCTGCTCTCTGGAGGCTTTCTCATCAGACCTGGGATCCACAGCTTCAAAGCACCCCAGCGTGGAACACGAAGAATTATGACTTCAGGCAGACCTGGGTTTTTGAGTGGATGCGTGCTACTTCCTGGTCACGTGACTCAGCTTTCCGTGCCTCAATTTCCCCGTGCGTATACATGGGGATAGTGACAGCAGCTTGGGCTAGCTTGAGGATCAGATGGGATGATGCGCGAAATGTGCTCTGCACGGCATCCGGCCCCTTGCAGAGCCCAAGAAAGGGGTTTCAGGGGCATCCTTAGCAGCACCCGCAACAATGTCAGGCATCTCATCTGTCAGCCTTGATTCCTCCACAAAAAAGTGGACCTCCTACAACCCACTGGCGGGGAGGCATTGGATGGATTAAATGACCAAATCTAAAATATGCCCCCAAGAAACTTTCATTTCCCTCCCCCCAATGTATTCTTGGGGAAAGTGTGTTCATCCGCACTTCTGTATGTTAGTTCTCAATCTGCTAAGGATGAGGCAGGGGTGGGGTGAGGGGAGGCAGACAGATTTGGTATCGCTGGTGACCCTGGACTGATGGCTGACCCTGGAAACCCAGCCTGTCACTGCACTCCATTCGGTTCCCCAAACGCAAACATTTCCGTGCTCTGTGCTAGGCAGCCTGAGGCCAGGTAGCCACCCGAGGCAGAAAACACTGGGGCTGTCCATGCTCCCCAGGATCCCCACTGTCCAGCAGGTCCCCGCCAGACACTTCTACGTGTCCATTCAGATCCAAATCCACAGTCTCCCCACGTTCCCATGAACCCCACACTCACCTCTTCCCCCGAAGGAAACAGCCAACATTATTGTTCAGGGATCTCAATAAAACACACGGCGTGCTCTTTTTATAGCCCAACAACGTTGTAAAATAACCACACTTTCCGATGGTACCTAAACGGCCTTTGAAACCACCTGGAAGTTTCTAGAAGAGCTCACCCACAGTAGCAGAACACTGGAGACTGAAAGGGAAAACACAGGATGCCCAATTTTCCTCTCAGAAATCAAGATTTAATAGCCTCCTAAGGAAACCATAATTGGAGGGCTTTGGGGCACATTTCTCCCCGAGGCCTGTGATTATGGAATGCTGGGAAAGGTTGGGAATTTGGGCCTGGAATGACTTTGGGCTCGAACTTGAAATGAGTAAGACCCAAAACAAGAGGTATAACTGCGTCCCTTCACACACACACACAGACTGAAAGAAAGGTTGGGAGGAAGGAAATCCTCCTGCAGAGAAACAAACCTGCAGTCTCGACACGGCTCCACCTCATTAGGTCTCCCTGGCCTGGCTGAGGTGGGGGAGGAGGGGCGGCGGTGCACAGAAAGGATGACTCGCAAGGGGATTTATGGTGAAGACCTGCCCCTCGCACCCCCAGGAAAACACCTCGTATTTGGCTCACAGACTTCCACTTCTTGGAACCGCTCTCAGGCAAAATGACAGCCACCCCTCTGAGATGTCACTGAACACCCCGTGCAGCCACTGGCCGGACCTGCATGTGGGCTTGGCCTTCCTGGGCACGCCCCTCGCCCGCACTCCCAGCTCACCTGGAGTTTCCCTCCGTGGCATCTGAAGATCAAAGGTGCACCTTGGTTCACAAACAGACATCCCCCCCCGCCACCCACCGAATTTCCTTCCTAATCTGTTCCTTGGCAGCCCTCACCCCCAGTTGCCCATTATTCACAAAAAGTTCCACAGGATACAAAGATAAAAATTAATGCACTTTTCCTTAGCAACCAAAAAAAAACAAAAAAACCCACCTTGGAAAATTAAACAGCAGGTACCCAAATAGAAACTTTGCATTAGAAAAATGGGGTCTCACACACACACACACACACACACACACACACACACCGTAACCTTGAGTAGCTTCGGAGAACAATCGTCACATGTGTGAGAAACCAACAGCCAGAGCTCCAGGGAAACAGGGTTGAAGTGGCCAAGATAAGCACCAGCACCAGAGACCCCTCCTGGGAGACTTGGGAGAGGCAGCTACTGAGCCGACGGAGGTGGTCTAATGGAGGGATGGGGGGCAGGGCTGTCCTTACACCCCACAGGGTAATCGATTCAGGGTATGCATGCCAGTGGCTAGAAGCTCAGGGCAGAGAATCGGGTCCAAGGTGGAATCTGCCACTGCCTGATTCTGGGCTCCCAGGCAAGTGTCTTGGCCTCTCTGAGCCCATTTCCCCTTTTGTAAAATGGAAGATCATCTGGCCACCCGCTTTGCATTGTTGCTCTGAGGTTCATTCTGTGCCCTGGTTGTGGCACTGAAGGACCAGGCAGTAAAAATCGGTTCCTAAAAAAAAAAAAAGCAGGCCACCCCAGGGCCTTTGCACATGCAAGTTCCATCCCCCTAGAAGCCACTTTGCTCCCTAGTGCCTCCCACAGCAGCTTCCTCTCATGACCTCTCTACCTCATGGAGCCCCCACTCACCCTGGCCTCTCTTGTCCCCCTGACATCATTCTTTCCTAGGACTTATCAGCAACCTGAAATTATCTTGTCCACCTGTTTGTGGACGTGTTTCCTGAACATCAGGCCCACTGAGTACGGGCTGCATGAGAGCAGGGCCCTGTGTTTTTTACCCACTGTCCCACGTCAGCACCCAGCAAAGAGTAAGAGCTATAAAACAGTGACTCCTGCTTTTAAGAACGTCCTCACGTCTGCCCAGCCACAGTGAGCTTGGCGCCAGCCCTAAGCCTGGTGGTGACAAGACTGAGACCTCTTAGGTGACTGGCTGGGCAGAAACAGGACTGCACCAAAGCAAACATAACACGTGCATCCGGCTCACGTGGTTCTACTGTTCACCATCACGTCTTTGTTGGAGTCTGCCATAGAGCATGAGAGCAAGGCTTAGAGTACAACCTCCGGGACAGGTGAGACCAGGCGGAGCGCTGCGGGTGATGGCCCGCAAATCCACCCGAGCCTGGACGTCACCTTAGTAATTAAGACTTAGTTCTCCCACTGTGCAGGGAGGAATGAATATATAACTCACACCTCACCCCCAACAGCCTGAATAAACCAGACATTTATTTGAAACCTCTAGCTTCTGCTCTTCAATGTACGCAAATGTCAAGATCAACTCTGTAAAAGTTGTGTGTTTTACCCCATAAAAGATCCATGTGGGTTTGAGGATAAAAATAACGTGTGAACAACTTACAAGCTGAAATACAGAATGTTCTGCATCGCCCCATCTTTGAATACCACTTCACCCACCCTACTTCAATTCGAGAGCAAGGGCTAGGATGCTCTAGGCACTCAGGACGGCACCTCCTCAAGAAAAATTCTGTGCATTTCAAGTACAAGGACAGCCAACTGCTTCACTGTTTATAATAACAAAGGGCTGGAAATGTCCATTGATTGACGATTGGACAAGTCCATTACAAATGACGCGGCCACAAAAGAAAAAGATGCAGATGACTTCCAAGAAATGTTGGTAAGGGAGAAAGCCAAGGCACAGAGCAGTGAGGAGAGTGTATTTGTGCAAAAACGGGGGCAGGCAGATGTGAGTGGCATCCACACACGTGTGCATACAATTCCTCTTTTGGGTGAACAAGAAACTCAGAGGAGTGATTGCTTCTGGGGAGAGGGTAGACGCAGAAGGACCTTACTTTTCCCGGTACACCTCTTTAAGGTGGTTGACCATTGCACGTATAATACTCTTTTTTAAAAAATTGGTTGAATAGATAAACAAAATGTGACTAGACAGATATAAATACAAATGAATAGAAAGACACACACAAAACATACACACACTGGAACATTATTCAACCTTAAAAAGGAAGGACATTCTGACACCTGCTATAATATGGATGAATCTTAGGGACATTATGCTTAGTGACAGGAGCCAGGCCCAGAAGGACACATCCCGCATGAACCCCCTCCCAGGACGTCCCCAGGGGAGTCCCATCCACAGAGGCAGAAGGTAGATGGTGGGAGCCAGGGGTGGGCGAGGGGGTGGGGAGTCAGTGCTTCATGGGGTCAGCGTCTCAGTTTGGGGAGATGGAAAGTTCTGGAGACGGAGAGTGGGGATGGTTGCAGGACAATGCGAGTGTGCTTCACGCCACTGAGCTGTGCACTTAACAATGGTTAAGATGGAAAATTTAGGTTATATACATTTCACCATAATAAAAAAATTTTAAGTAAAAAAAAAGACACAGGTAGAAATCTGATGGTTTGAGCACATAAGTGACAAGGTTCTGCATAGTCCATGTTGCCATGATTTAATTCAAGGTAAAAGCCAAAAAGAAACAGGGGTGTCTCCTCCCTGTAAACAAGCAGGAGAAACTCCGGCCTCCCGAAACACACTAAGTTAGGAAGTCAACAAGAAGGTAAAAGCCAGAAAAGTTTGGATTCTGGAGTCCGACTGCTCAGGCTCAAGTCCCTGCCCCAGTTTGCTGGCTGTGACCCCAGGACAGAAACCCAGCCTCCATGGGCCTCAGTTTCCCCATCTGTAAAATGATCTGAGAAAACGACCCAGACTCCCAGGGCTGGGACTGGGGCAGGGCGAATGAGGCACTCACCTCAGGCACAGATGTAAGGGGGTGCCAAAGCACACCGTCATCAGGACAAACAATATTTTTAAAAATCAAAATTAAGGCCAAAAAGTCCATGGTGCACCCCAAATCAAAATTTTCATTAAAACCAGGATTCAACAGGACCAAGACTAGGGTAAGGTAAGTAGGGTCAGATCCCATTTTTATTTAAAATTTTGAGATTTGGGGGCGCCTGGGTGGCTCAGTCGGTTAAGCATCGGACTCTTGATTTCGGCTCAGGTCGTGACCTCAGGGTCGTGAGATCGAGCCCCACATCAGGCTCCACACTCAGCGTGGAGCCTGCTTAGGATTCTCTCTCTCTCCCGCTCCCTCTGCTCCTCCCACCCCCCAGCTCATGCACATGTGTGCCCACACTCTCTAAAAAAAAAAAAAAAAATTTAAATTTTGAAATTTTATTCATCGTAAATATTTTGTCCTTAAATTTGATTTTTTTTTAAATACAGCATTAAAGTACTGAATATTTTTGGTGCCGCCTTAAATTTTGTGCCCCTATCCAGAAACCTCAATCTGTCCTTGATACAACCAGGTGATTCTAGAAAAACTGACCCCCTGGGATCCAGTTGTTGGCTTAGTCAGCAAGAAGCTAAATTCAGTTTTCAGGAAATGTTCCAGGGGACAATTTTACTCCACCCTCTGCTTTTTCCGAAGCCAGCCTCTGAAAAGGATGTGCATGCCACCAAGCTTTCTCAATGACCCGGGGCTTCAGGGCCAGGTAAGTTCCGGATTTTATTATTAGTAACAAATTAAACTAACAACCAAAGGAAAGCACACAATCCAGTGACGCTCTGAACCGAAGCATACACAAGCACATTACGAGCTGAGACCTGAGCTGGGCAGCTACCTCCTCTCCCATCGACAGAGCGCTACGGGGCCAGTAGCTGGAGAGGAGGAAGCTGCCCCCCCTCCCCCCATCAACGTGATCCGGAACAATCCACAAAGCTTATCAAGAGAGATACCATGGGCAAGGGGCAACAAACACATCTTCTGCCAAACAGAGCTTTGCAGGGAGCACTGGTTTGTCTGAGGCAGGACAGGACCACCTGCCAGCTTCACCTTCCTTGCCAAATGCACACCTGGGAACTCTGGGGCGCTTTCCCAAGTCACGGATTTGGGAGCTCTGGGACCGATCTGGGACTGACAATTCCACCATCACTGTTGTCTTGGACCAGGGTTTCTCGACCTCAGCACAGTGGATATCGGGAGCCAGATCATTCTCTGTCGTGGGCCGTGGGGGGGGGGGGGGTCCCGTGCGAGGGAGGATGTTGAGCCAAATCCCTGGCCTCCACCCTCTAGATGCCAGGAGCACCCTCCCTCCTCCAGTCATGACAACCACAAATGTCCCTAGATATCGCTAGAGTCGCCCCCCAGTGAGAACCACTGCCTTAGAGCGTGACCTGTGGCAAAGACAGAAGGAAACCACAAGAGTGAACGGGGCTGAGATCGCGAAGACTGTCTGTCTGTCCGTCCAGCCCTCAGGTACAGCCGCAGAGGCTCCAGCCCCCCACCCCACCCCCATCACACCTCAGTTTCCAGAGTCCCCACAACCCACGTCTCGTATCTCCAGCTCAGCTCTCAAGCCGCACACGCACACGCAATCCACGGCACCAGCCACGTGTCCGAGTTTTGCTGAGGATCTGCCATGAGGCCACGTCCTGTTGCCACTGCCCTCAACACCCTACCAGCCTGTGGGCAGGCAGAGCTAGAGAGAAGCCTCCATTTGCTTCATGCCCCTCTCTGCCAGCCCCCACCAGCCCTGGTCCCTCCAAGAATTCCTGAAGCACAGGGGCGTCCCAGGCCAGCAGTGAGGGTCCTTTCCCAGCTCCATTTAAAATGTGAGGTTTGGAACGACGCTGAGGATTCCTTAAACCACTACAGGGCACTGCAAGAACCCACCCTCTGTGAATCGTGCGAAGAGTTAGTGTTAAATGTCCGTTTTCCTTTTTGTTTTTCTCACCAGGGAATGCTCAGGGTCAGTCCTCCCTTATGGGGTCTTAATGGATCAAGATAAAGAATGTTGGATTTTCTCATTTCTCATAGACAGACTTGACTGAAGACACGCACTGCACGGAGATGGAAAACCAGGCTTTCTACTGTACATACGTGTGATGGGAAACCTATTCGCTGTCCATGACCTGGGCACACATGTGCAAGATGTCAGTGTGAAGGTGGCTTTTAAAACCCAGGATCTGGGGTGCCGGGGGGGCTCTCAGCTGAGCATCCGACTCTTGGTTGCAGCTCAGGTCGTGAGCTCAGGGTCATGAGATGGAGCCCTATGTCGGACTCTACACTCCTCGAGGAGTCTGCTTGAGATTCTCTCTCCCTCTCCCTCTGCCCCTCCCACTTGTGCTCTCTCTCTTTATTGTAATAAATAAATAAATCTTAAAAAAAAAAAAAAAGGAAAGAAAGAAAGAAAACCCAAGACTCACCATTGATGGATGAATGGATAAACATATGGGGTCCATCCACACACTGGAATATTATTCGGCCTTAAAAAGGAAAGCAATTTGACACCTACCGCAACGTGGAGGGACCCTGAGGACACTGTGCTCAGCGAGAGGAGCCAGACCCAGAAGGACACATCCTGCAGGACCCCACTCCCAGGAGGTCCCCAGAGGAGTCCCGTCCACAGAGACAGAGAGGAGAGGGTGGGAGCCAGGGCTGGGGCAGGGGGTGGGGAGTCCGTGCTTCACGGGGACAGAGTCTCAGTTTGGGGAGATGGAAAGTTCTGGAAACGGACGGTGGGGGTGGTTGCAGGACCCTGCTGCATCCTCTGGCTAACCACATCAGGTACAAAACTATCCTTATTTTGTAAAGAAGGAAACAGAAGGTTCAGTAATTTGCTCAGGGCATGGTGGATGGAGCCTGGATTTGAACCCAGGCAGTTTGGCTCCAGAGTTGGAACTTTTAATGCTCACACTGTAGAGTCTTCAAATTCAGGATTCCTAATTCTGACTTTCTGCCAATACCCCCTGCCTTCCAGTAAATTCCTTCCACTTCGCTGAGTGAATCTGCAAATGCTGCCTTTCTGCTCATGATCACCAAGACGACAGGTGGGAACTGTGATGATCACAGGACTCCCAGCCAAGCCACACACACTCTGGTTGGCCTTGGGCTGGACCCTGGGGACACAAGGAGGCTCACGCATCTCCCAACCCGTGGGGAGCAGGACAGAACGGGTATCAACTAGAGCTCAGAGCTCAGACTGTGAGGTCGGACAGACCCAAGGTCAATGACCGACTCTGCCCTTATGTGAAATGAGGCAAGTGAGCCAGCATCCTTGGGCCTCAGTTTCCCCATCTGTAAACAGGAATTAATGAGTAACAATCCCTACATAACAGCTGGTTAGAAAATTAAACATGCTGACCGCACAGAAAGTGACTAACACAGGTCCTAGAAAATCAGAAGCCTCGATAAACAGAAGATGCTACGGTCATGTATCCTATTACAAAAGTTAAAGTCTCCAGCAGTCCTAGTTACAGGAGAGACCTGTGAGCTAAAATGGGACCAAGAACAGAGACAGAATTCTGTAAGCCTGAGAAGTCATTCTCGGAGAAGAGCCTGTGAATGTGGGTTCTTTAAGGAACAATGGCCGATACACAGGACGTAGGCTCTTGAACTTTCTAGAACCCAGGCTGGTCAGCTAGAAACAGCCTGGCCAAACGTTATATAAATCAGCTCCTTTCAGGGATATCAACCCGATGAAGGTGTTTTCTCTTTGTAATCAAACTAAGTATGTGTCCAAAGGGGGAAAATTCAGTGTAAGAAGCAAACCAAGTAGGAGAGGAAACACTCCCCCACCCCCCCGAGAAGGGAGGCAGGCAGTGACCTCCTTCCCTCTGCTGGCCCTGAACCCCTTTCTTCCAACGACCTTTCATTTAGGTCCACCGCAGTGCCTGAGACAACAGGGTCTGGGTCATGTTTCGCCTGCGCCCGCCCTCCATGAACTGAAGTTCAGCGAACAAATGAACCAACGGGTTGGAGGCAATGGAAACCTCAAGACGCCTGGGCCACCAGCTGCCCTACGGGAGGGGACAGGTCTTCAGCACTCAAGTTCAAAAAGTTAAGCCTCCCCAAGGTCACGGAACCAGGTCTCTCTAACCTGGCTAGAGGTGTTCGTTCCTCGCTACCGAGCCTACCCACAATAAAAAAAAAATGACCTTCTCTACAGATGGGCCAAAGTTTGGGGGTTTTCAACCCACCACTACTAGAGCCCAAGTTGAAATAACGGAGGCCAGCTCCATGTCAGGCCCTTGTGTTAGGGGATCTGTGGACATTGTCCTGTGTAATCCACTCAACAACCGTATGAGGCAGATCCGATCATTTCCCCCAATTTTACAGAAGAGGAAACAGAGATGTTAAGTAAATCCCAAGGTCACACAGCAAGGAGGTAGAGAACCAGAATTCGAACCCACGACTATGGGCTCCAGGCCATGCGTGTTAATGTGAACACCAGTGAGCTCAGGCATGCCCAGGCCTCTTGGGCAGTCTCAGATGCTTCCAACGAGGACACGGGGAAGGTCATGGCTCCTCGTATTTGTCCTCTGTGTCATTGTCTAAATCTGGGGGAAAGAATCACGACCGAAACACCACAATAATCTCCCAGGTTCTCGGTCCAGGCAGAGCAGACAGATGCCACCACCACCACCCACATCTGCTCGCCCACCATCCCCCTTTCTCCGTTCCACTTCATCAGGACTCCAAAGACTCACAGCGTCGGTAAGCCCCAGAAAATACTGAGCCTCCTTTCCCGACAACGTTCCCCATTTCTGCTTCCCTGTCTTCCTTCTAGGACGTGTTCAGACCACAAGGCCTAGCCTGGTTGGGAATTTGGATGAAAACAGGTACAGGTTCCTGCAGCCCCTGACCGCGTTTTAAGGGAAAGTGGCGGAGGACGCTTAGCCCTGTGCCTGGCACATCCTCAGCGCCCATGAATACTCATGGCTATCATTTTTCTGCAGAAGGCCTGGTAGGAAAGGCTGCATCAGAGTCCAGGGCGGGCTGGTGTCTGGGCCGGTGTCCTCAACCGATGAGCAGGGGTGGGGCGCCTGGGTGGCTCAGTCGACTGAGAGTCCGACTTTTGATTTCGGCTCAGGTCGTGATCTCAGGGTCGTGAGATCGGGGCCCCGCGTCAGGTTCCGCGCTCAGCAGGGAGTCTGCTTGAGATTCGCTCTCTCCCGCTGCCCCTCACCCCACTCCCACTCTCCCTCTAAAATAAATACATAAAATCTTTAAAAATAAATAAATAAAAATAAACAAGAGGGGGTGACTGGAGCTCAGCGGACAGCAGCAAGGTAATGGAAAGATGGCAGCAGCCGTTGCAAGGAGAAGGGGCTCGACTAACATCTGGCCCAGCCTGGCCTCTGATGACCTTCAGTTGCCTTGGTCCTGAATCCTAACCCTGAACCTGTTTCCTACTTACTCCGCTAAGACCTGATACTCGACACTTCCACGCTGCCCCAGACCTCGGGCACGCATGTGGCTCCCCTAACTGATGGGCACTATGCCCACCCCTGGCTCTTGGGGGAAAACAGCCACGTCCTTGGTGGGGGGCCGGCTGGAGGGATGATGCTCCCTCAGAAGAGGGTACAAGGAAGCCCACTGGCTTCAGGGACAGTGGTGCCCACGCCAATGCAGACAAAGAGAGCAAAGAGGACTAAAACTGCAACAGCTCAAGCCAGAAGGCGCTCC
Source organism: Leptonychotes weddellii (assembly GCF_054177405.1). Classification (NCBI taxonomy): domain Eukaryota; kingdom Metazoa; phylum Chordata; class Mammalia; order Carnivora; family Phocidae; genus Leptonychotes; species Leptonychotes weddellii. Next base: position 5,294,903 of record NC_138369.1, on the reverse strand, counting down.
CGTGTGCCCGGTACTTTGCTTAGCCCATAGCAAGCATTAATTACCTCATTTCATTCTCACCCAAACTAAGAAATGGAAGGGTCAAGGGAAAGAACCTCAGCAGGAAGAAATAAGGGAGCATTCTGAGAGATGAGCATTGTTGGGGATGTGTTAAAGGGAATTCAGTGGGTCTCCAGGCTCTGGTGTAAAACTCTGCTGCTGGGTGAAACCTAGGGAGACCAACAGTTCTGGTTTACCTGGGACTGGTGGGTTTCCCAGGAAGCAGAGCTTCCTAAAGCTAAGAAAGTCCTGGGAAAGCCAGGGCAAGTTGGGCACCCTAGGCACCTAATTATGGCCTCCAAGGTATTTGCCTCTGGCCAATTCTAGGAGGAATAGGAGGCCAAAGTCAGTACAGAATGTGTTTCTTCTTCATGGAACTCCTATTCAACCTTCAAAACCCAGTACAAAAGGTCCCTTCCTCTGTAAGGCAGAGTAGCGCAGCAAAGGCTGGGTTTCTGGAGCCAGACTTTTAGGCTCAAATCCTACCTCTTTTGACGGTTAGAAGGGTCATGTAGCCAGTGGATGGTGCCTAATAAATAATGGCTTGTGGGTGTCCCCAAGTGCTCCAGAGCCCTTAATCTGCTCTGTTACCTGTCCTTGTCCCTCCTTAGACCCAGAGTTCCCTATTTCCCTTCTCTAAACCACCAGAACAGACTGACACACAATTAAAAAAAAAAAAAAAAAGATAAAATCTTGAAACATGTGCAAACCAGTTCATGCAAATCTCCATTTCAGTCTCTCTCCATCACGCTCAAGCCCTGACACCAAGCAGGGCTGTTTTCCACTTGGCTTTTCCTCTCCCGATGATTTCACAAGAGCCCACAGAGAGGCGTGCAGTGAAGTAAACAAGAGAAGCTCTGAAAACCCATTCATGGGCAGCTCAAAGGTGCCGGGCAGCCAGGGTGTGCAGCCAAGTCTTCCGCCGTGGGGACAAGGAGCCTCCGTGGAGCCGAGGAGACTTGCCGACGGCCCCACTCCAGACGACCAAGCCACATCTCGACCAGAGGAGCAAGAATGCACAAAGAAAGACCCTGTGGCCACTGGAGGACCAAGGTCTCAGCCAGTAGTCTGCAAGGGGCAAAGAAGCCGAAAGACGCGTGGTCCCGAGGAAGAACACCGTGGTTAAATATAGCGGAGGGTGTTTGGATGAGGCTCATGTCTGAAAGTGGAGATGGTCCTGGTTAACCAGCCGCAGGTGGGCTTTTGCACAAATACACCCCGGGCACACAGATGCACAGGAGCTGCACAGAAAGAACACTCCAGACTCCGTTAAATAGCCAGGTTGCACTTGCCTCTAAGATGGCCAGCTGACCAAGAGAAGGCGAAGCCGCAGGGGTCGGGGGTGGGGTGGGGAGGTCACAGCTGACGTGGGGAGAGGCGAGCGCCCCACCAACGTAGCAGGGGAAAGGAGAGTCTGTCCCCACGTGCTGCCTACCACCTAGATGGGGCTTTCTTGCACGCCAAGCACCTTTCCATGGATCCATCAGCTACTCCTCCCAACAACCTCAGGCATTACTGTTATCCCCATTTCACAGACGAGAAAACCAAGGCACAGAGAGGTCAAGCAACCCGCCTGTGGTCACACAGCAAGCGAGTGGCCGAGCCACAGCGAGACAATGTTGCTGTGGGCCAGTCGCCATCATAGGCATAAGATGATTCCTTTCTGTTCTGCCCCACTGTGTGTGACGAAGCATCCTGGGGGGAGACGCTGAACATCCCCTTCCCTGGCTCTTCTTCCAGATTAGTTTGGGGCTACCCGAGTCCCTGCTGGACCCCAGCCCAAACCAAACAAACCTGCATTGCGCCCTGTGCTTTTCTAGTCTACGATGTCACTAATCAGGTGTTTGACAGACGGCATCCAACAGGATGGTCACTTGTCTGTGTTGCTCCCCATCGCCCGGTCCTCTCCTCCTAAGCACGGCACCTGGGAAATCCATGAAGCCACCCGCCGTGGACTGTAATCACACTTGCTCAGATTCTTTGGTCCCCCTGGGGTGGAGATGTGGTTTTTGCCAGCAGGCAGCTCTGCAATGCCAAACCACTGATTCTACACACACGTGGCTGACAGCTGCTGGCTCCCGGTTTCCATTTTGCCATGAAAAGGAGAAACCTCTGGAGTGCCCTCCCTCTGCTGGATTCCACGGTCCCGGTCCAGTGGTTCTCAAACAGGGGACGGTTCTGCCCGTTCCCCCGCCCCGCCCCCCGGGGGGACACTGGCCGTGTCTGGAGACATCTGTGGTTGTCACAACTCTGGGGAGGGACAGTGGAGGCCAGGGATGCAGCTCAGCACCCCACAGGGCGCGGTACAGGCCGCCACCACACAGGGAACGGGCCGGCCTTGAACGCCCGAAGTGCCGGGGCAGAGAAACTCTGCCCCAGCGTGCAAAGATCCCCCTCTCAACTGCATCAAAGCCAAGATCAAAACGTCTCTAACGTTAACACAAAGTCAGGGGGAAAGTCTTGCCGGGCAACGACACTAAAAATTAATTAATTAATTAATTAAATTTTAAAAAAAAATTGGGGGGCGCCTGGGTGGCTCAGTCGGTTAAGCGTCTGCCTTCGGCTCGGGTCGTGATCCCGGGGTCCTGGGATCGAGCCCCGCATCGGGCTCCCTGCTCGGCGGGGAGCCTGCTTCTCCCTCTCCCGCTCCCCCTGCTTGTGTTCCTTCTCTAGCTGTCTCTCTCTCTCTGTCAAATAAATAAATAAAATCTTTAAAACTTAAAAAGAGAAAAAAAAAACAATTTTAAATGCCCAAAGAAGAGATAAATCCTAGAAACCAGCCCAGGTCCCCCCCGGTACACCCACATTCCAAACAGGTTTCCATATTGCAAAAACGCGGATAAAAACCCCTCGGGCTGGCGTGACGCATGTCCCCCCACCCCCCCACACCCTTCTGCTACTCTTGAGCAACATCTCAGCAGCTCCACTTGGACACTGGAAATATATGCCAGAGGAGACTTATTACACTAATTTCTTTCAGTAAACAGTTCAAATCTTACCTTGGAAACCAATGAAACAAGGAGAGCTGGCCGCACGGCCCCGTGAATCCTTTCCTCTCAACACCAGCCACCAGGCATTCTGTGACCTTGACGCTTGAAGGGGTAAACACGGATGCCATGAGAATGGCTTGGGTTTTCCAGCATATACGTTTCCCATTTATGTTCAGCAGGCTTGGGGTGAAAGATCAGATGGCCAGGGAACAAGAAGCAACAGAGAAGATCAGAAAATCAAAGAACGCACAGCCCGTCTGGGACCAAGGGAGCGGCGCTGTGAAGGGGCTGAGTTGTCATCGGGCGAGCACTTGCGTGTTTGCCTAAAGCTGACGTGCGTTTCTCCAAAGCATGTTAGAGTTCTGTATCGATTCTAGCCGGCTCAGAACCTAATTCGGGATGTCGAGCTCCCCATGCACCAAGAGGACCCTCAGTTACGGCACATGCTCCGGTCAGTTACACAACAGTGTCTGCACTGAGCCCCGCGTGGTCGTGGACTGGAAAGGTAGCCCACCTCCATGAAGACCCCAGTGGCCATTCGATCATTTCGGTTGGGGTTTTGAGTTTTCTTCCTGAAAACCGACATGTGCCCCTGAGTGTTAACACTGTGTTCTGGAAGGTGTTTTTATCTGTTTCTTGTCATACCTGGAACAAGGTAGTCTGAGACCCACACCTTCACTCACCCACAGGAATGAGGGTGGCATCACCTGGAAAAAAAACTCTGGCAAACCTGGACCAGACTGTCCCCAACCTGGGGCCTCTCTTGTGGGTCCCCAGTGGGTCCTGCCCATAAAGTCAGCCTCTCTCTGGTTACCATGATACAGGGCAGTTCTGAGACCTACCCTAACCCCAGTGAAGGCACAAGGGTCCCAAGAGTTCTCAGGTCTGAAGCCCACTGTGGGCACGAAGACCTTCCAGGGAAAAGCTGCTCCAGAATGAAGGTGGCCATCTGGCAGGAGGTGACAAACCAACACTCCACCCTGCTTGAAAACTGGGCTGGGGGCTTCAGGGCGATTTTAACAGCTTAACGGCTTAACACATTGAATCTGCCGTCCTTTATGAACAGACAAATGCCTGTTGTATCTCTTGGATATATGAGACAGTCAAGAGTTCATGATCACACCCCATTTACTAAAGGAGGCTAAAAACAGGAAGGTCAAGAGTCTTAACAATTATATAATTATCCTCTGCAGTAAAACAATTGAAGCATTCCAGTCCAATGAGGAGTGAGCCTGGCTCACCACGTTCAACTCTGTCATTTAACGCTATTCTGAAAGTTCCTGCCGTAACAAGGTTAACGGCAATAACTGGCATAATTATTGGTAAAGGGCAGCAAATCATCATTATCTGCAGGTGCTACGATTATAGAGTTGGAAAACTGAAGGAAGTCAACACCATGGCTTTTAGAATTAGTACACATTTAGTGAAGGAGCAGAGAACAGAGAAAACACAATCCCTGTCCCGTATTCTGGAAAATTACCTCATTTCCTGCTTTTCAGAAATCTCTCCCGCATTAGACAGAGAGATACATAGATAAATAGGTGGATGAAAAGGTACGTAGGTGGATGGGTAGATGAAAAAATGAGTGGGAATAAAAAGAATGGGTAGATAATGGGTGGGTGAGTGGGTGGGTAGATGGATGAATAGATGAGATAGACAGATGGATGAGTGAATGGATGGACAGATAAATAGGTAGATGGAGGGACAGATGGATAGTTAGATGGATGATTAATGGAGAGATGGAGGGATAGAGAGAAAGCCAGTCAACCTAAGAACAGTGCTCACAAGACTCATGCTGTCTGAAGAAAAATCGTTAAGACACATCTAAGAATACAAAGGAACGCTTGGAAAAGTGGAAGGGTACAAGGAAATATTATCAAGATGCCACTTCTCTCCAAATCAGTTTATGGACTTATCATCTCACAATAAATCCCACACAGAGCTTCCAAGTCTGTTTGTTTTTGTTTTTTGGGTTTTTTTTTTTTCTTTTTCTTCCCCTCCTTTTTCTTTCCTGAAACTTGGTTACATTTTCCACATTATAAGAACAAACAAAGCTGGGGTGCTTTCAAAAGCTAGGAAGGAAGAATTACGTGGAAGATACTTTATGATCATTTTACAATCATTTTAGTTGTGACATGAAGGCAAGAAGAAATGCAAAGATCGATGGTTTAGAATAAGGGGTTCTAACATCAGATTCCCCGGAGACCAAGGAAATATATATGACCTCCCGTCCGTGACATGGACCATTCGACACCCAGTGCTGACAAATTTGATTACTTGTCACAATCTCACCTCTCGGCAAAGGTAAACCCCAGATGTGTGTGAAAAGCATAGAACTATTAAAAAAAAAAAAAAACACAACAACTAACATATGGATAGCTGTTTCCCACACATGGGAGGAGAAAAACTTTCCAGAATAAGACAATAAGGGAATCACAAATTGGAGGGCGGGTGGGAGCACAAATCAGAGTTTGAAAGCCTCAAGGGCTGTGAGTATAAACTCCAAACCCCCCTCACGTCATCCTTTCTGAGGCTTTCCATCCACTTCTGTGCAGAGATGGGTCTCATACAGGGGTCCTGGGGCTGCTGTAACAAAGGACCACACACCACCTGGCTACAACATCAGAAATGTCTCCCAGTTCTGGAGGCCGGAAGCCCAAAATCAAGGTATCCGCAGAGCTGGCTCCTGAGGGCTGTGAGGGAAGGGTCTGTTCCAGGCACGTCCCCTTCGCTTACAGCTGATCATCTTCCCTCTGCAGGTATTTGTCTCTGCATCTGACTTTCCTCTTCTTTTCAGGACACCACTCATTCGGATTAGGGTCTACCCTAATGACCTCATTTTGACTTGATTACCTCCCTAAACAATCCATTTCCAAATAAGGTCACACTCTGAGGTCCTGGGGGTTATGACTCCAGCATCTCTTTTTGGGGGGGCACAGAATCTAACCCGGAACAGGGCCCACTGGGGCCACAGTGGCAGGTAGGGTCCCAGAGCGTGGCAGACGCCACCTCTGGGCCACAGCAAGCCCACGGGCGCTGGGACACAAGAACCCGCCTCTCTTCTCCACTTCCCTGACATCGGGCCCCCTTGCCCTGAGCACGCTTACCAGCATCCACCTCTTTCCCCCAACAGACCCAAACTTCCCACTCTTTCATGCACCAAATGTCACTGCAGCCTGCCCCGTTGCAGCCACCGAGCAGCTACTGAAGACACAAAAGATGAAAAAGCCACACAGCTCTCCAAGTGGGACAAGACACTTCCCAGCCTGCCAAGGACTTTACAACACACTGGAATGAAACCCCTACGTCAAACCACAACTCATCTTATCGTCTTCTCTTTTCCTTTTTTAAATTGTGATAAAATATATATAACATTTACCATTTTAGTCATTTTTAAGGACAGGTCAGGGACATTGAGCACATTCACTGCGGTGCAACCACTCCTACCATCCGTCTCCAGAACTTTCTCATCTTCCCAAACTGAACCTCTGTCCCAAAGAAGCACTGACCCCCCCCCAACCTCCTGTCCCCAGCCCCTGGGCTCCCACCGTCTCCTCTCTGTCTCTGTGGACGGGACTCCTCTGGGGACCTCCTGGGAGTGGGATAATACAGTATTTGTCCTTTTGCGTCTGGCTTCTTTCACTGAGCACAGTGTCCTCAAGGTTCATCCGTGCTGGAGTGGGTGTCAGAATGGCCTTCCTTTTCAAGGCTGAATCACAGTCCATTGTAGGGATATATTCCATATCTTGTTTATCCATTCAGCCGTTGACAGACATTTAGGTTGCTTCCATCTTTCGGCCACTGTGGATAATGCTGCTGTGGACTTGGTTATGTGAACATCTCTCCGAGTCTCTGCTTTCAATTCTTTGGAGTATGTACTCAGAAGCAGTGTTTCTTTGTTTCGTCTTTTGAGGAACCGCCATACTGTTTTCCACAGAGGCCGCGCCATTTTATGTTCCCACCAACAGCGCCCAAGGGTTCTGATCTCCCCACATCCTCACCAGCACTGGGGTTTGTTTGTTTATTTGTTTGTTTCTGGTATTTTGATAGTAGCCGTCCTGGTGGATGGGAGGTGGTATCCCAGGGGCCTCCAGCTTATTACTGGTATCTGTCCTTTCCCTGAAGGAATGTCAGCCTCCAAGGTTAGGAACTCATCTCTACTGTCCTGGGCCACGTCCTCAGAGTCTAGAACAGTACGTGGCACTTAGCAGGGGGACTGGGAAGCAGAAGTCAACTGACGAGCAGCATGGACAGGGAAGATGGACTTGAGGCCATTTAAGGGGTTCGAGCGACAGCCCTCAAAGACTGTGTGGAGAGATGAGGGGAGAAAGGGCCCCGGCTCCAGGCCCAGTCAGGCTGTGAGCAGGGGTAAAGCTGCAAGCCAACTTGGCAGGAGCTGGGTCCCCTTGGGTGTGGTACCAATTTCTGTCCAAGCCTCAATTTCTTCCTCCGTGAGATGGAAGTGATAATGGTGTCCACCTCCTGAAGTCACCGAAGTGTGGGGAAGGGAATTCACAAGGCATGTCACCTCCCACAAATGTCAGCTTACGGCCTCCCCGAGGAGAGACTAAATCAGGTTGCTCTTCACCCAACAAGGTCCTCCAGCATGCCCAAGAGCCCCAGAGGTCTGTGCAGAACAGAAACTATCTAGGGAATGTGTTTTCAACAAAGTCAAAGCCAAAGGAACACGTGTCTACAGCCGGAGCTATGGCCTCTAACAGCCTCCAGCTTCCCCGCCTGGCTCGGGACTCGGGAAGCTCACTCCCTTGGCTGGCCCGAGACCTTGGGCGGCCTCTGCAGCGAGAGTCAGGAGCCGAGAGCCGCACCGGCCTGCTGAATCCCAGACACTCAGAATTGTTCACAAAATCTGCACAGCCTGGAAAGCAAGGAAAGAAGGGGGGAAAGTTCCTGATCCTGAAACTTGCTTCTGCGAACACCGTTTTGGTTAAAAGGCTCCACGTTGTCTTAATAAAGTTCCAAGTCACCGGGTGTCTGGAGTGTATTTCTGCCACCGCGCGCAATCGACCACACATCCCTCTCCCGCCTCCACCCAATTCTCGGTCGTTGAATCCTAACAGCTCATGGCAGTGGATCTCACCTACCACAACCTGCAGACACCTCTTAAACTTCTCCAAACTTTTCTTAGGCCTCGTCTGGGGCTCGGTCTCGCACTTCTGCATGAAAGGCCTGACGAGCCCAGAGTGACAAGTCCTCCCTGGGCCGCCCCCACCCTTCTCCCAGCGCCCCCTCCCCACTGTTCTCACATTTCTTTCTCCACTCTCCTCTCTCTCCTCCAAAGAATAAACTGAACGACAGCAATCAGTGATGATGGTGACGATCGTGATAAAACAGCAACAGTGTGACTGATTACAGTGTCTACCGTTCCTGCCTTAACCTTATTTGATCTTTACAACTTTATGGTACGTTTCTATTCCCATTTTACAGACGAGGAAACTGAGGGACTTTGGAGAATTCCAGTAACTTGCCCGGCCTCCCACAGGTAGGAAGCGGCAGGGCCAGGTTACAGATCCCAGGAGCTCCCTGTGTGCCCCAGGGATGTGTTTTACTTGATCACAGCTTTTCAAGAAACTTCATACACTCACGCTGTCCACTGAACCAACCTGCCACCTGGACCTCCAGCACTTTCAAACCAACGATGGCAAGTCCCTGCAACTTTGAGCAGCTCGGGAAAGTAAAACATCTTTTTTTTTTTTTTTTTTTTCCCCTCCTAACTACTGAAAGATCTATTTATTCTGGCTCTTAACAAAGTTCTTTAGTAACCCAAAGCTAGAGAGTATACGTATGTGTGTGATTTTTTATTCTTAACCAAACAAATATAGACAACTGGGGTTTTTTTTTCCACATGCTTGACGTTCGACTGCCTCCCCCTCACACTCTTCAATCCGTACTGTGATGTCCTAGCTCTAAATGACTTCCTACTCTGTGCTCGATGTTTTAGGCGCATTATCTCTCGAGGACTCCATGAGGAAGCTCAGACTGTATTTTACCTTTTACAGGTGAGGCTTTTTTTTTTTTTTTTAATCCCAAAAGAATAAACCACCTGCCCAGAGCTGTTGTCAGTTAATAGCGGGTTGAGATTTCAACTCGTCTGAGCCCTTAATCACGGTGACAAAGTGTTTCCTCAAACGTGACTTCCAAGTTGTTTGGCTTTGAATCTTTTTTTTTTTTTAAAGATTTTATTTATTCATTTGAGACACAGAGATACAGAGAGAGAGAGAGAAAGCATGAGCAGGGAGAGAGGCAGAAGGAGAGGGAGAAGCAGGCTCCCCGCTGAGCCAGGAGCCCGATGTGGGGCTCGATCCCAGGACCCTAGGATCATGACCTGAGCTGAAGGCAGATGCTTAACCATCTGAGCCACCCAGGCGCCCCTGAATCTTTCATTTTGATAATTCGGTGTCTGCGGACACAGCCCTGTTGATGGAAACTCCTGAACAACCTTTACAAAATAGAGCCTTGTATTCTCACCAGCTCCTATCAGGGCTTCCTACTTTACACCTTTGCTCGGCATGTCCCTGGGCCCCAGAACAGTGTAACTTTCTTTCTTTCTTTTTTTTTTTTTTTAAAGATTTTATTTATTTGACAGAGAGACACAGTGAGAGAGGGAACACAAGCAGGGGGAGTGGGAGAGGGAGAAGCAGGCTTCCCGCTGAGCAGGGATCCCGATGCGGGGCTCGATCCCAGGACCCTGGGATCATGACCCGAGCCGAAGGCAGACGCTTAACGACTGAGCCACCCAGGCGCCCCAACGGTGTACCTTTCTAATACATACACACGTTCTGTGTTTGAAATGTGACTGAAGTCACTGTTAATGTGGGACCCTCGTAGAGATCCAGGACGTGGTATACAAAAAGAACAAACACAGGAAAATCCACCTGCAAACTTTTGTACAGGGAGTAAAATGCTGTTAATCCATTTAAATGTATGCAGCGCTGTGTCGGCTCAACATTTAGTTAAAAATACAGTCTTGGCAGTCATTTTAAAAAAAAAAGTTACCTCTGGAATGAGGAAGGCAGTTATGATTGGAAAAGGACATGGTGAACATGCAGGGAGCCCAGGCTGTTCCGCTACTCGACCTGAGTCCAACTCCCTTTATAATGACTTGCTAAACTGTGCAGATTCTATGCACTTTCCTGGGGCCAGGGTCCATGGTACAATATAGTCAGGAGGAAAAGATACTGAGAAAATTGACAATTCAGAGTATCAGGACCTAAGGATAAGATTTCAAAATATGTTTTCATATGTTCAAATCATGGAAACGAGGGTTTGTGGAGGAGGGGGGGAAGGAGGGTTCTCCTCCCTTCTTTAAAATATTTCTGGAAATGGATTTTTCACAAATGGTCCTGAGAGCAAATGCCAGAATCGGATCATCACTCCTGACCAGTCAGCCCTAACTTGGGCTGCAGCCCTCCCTTGCCGAACTTTAAACCTGGTCCACAGTCTAAAAACAAGGCAAGGTTCAACCTCCAGCTTTTCTCCCCTTGGAAGATCCTGAGAAGGTCATCAGACCACGATTATGCAACCCCTTCTCCAAAGAGAGTCTTTAACTTCTTAAGTTCTGACTCCTTGTACTTACAGATGGAAAACCATCCTAACATCTTTGCTCCAAACTCACATGAAAGAGAAGTTCTGGTACGCTCTGGAATAATGTTCCGGGAAGGAGGGAGGGAGGGATGAACATGGGGCACGGGGAACGTACAGGGAGTGAAACCACTGTGTTTGACATCGTAATGGTGGACACATGCCATTATACATTATGTCACAACCCAGAGGATGTCACACACCATGTGAACTTGAACATAAGCCGGGGACTTCAGTTAATAACCTTGTATCAATACTGGCTCATCAATTACAACAAACGTACAACAGTACCCCCCACACCCAGCTAACCACGGTTTCAGTTACCCACGGTCAACCACGTGGCCAACCACGTGGTCCAAAGCACAGGACCCTCCTTCTGCCACACCATCAGAGGTCCTGCAGCAGCCTAACATGATGTCACAGTGCCCACTTCACTCCCCTCAGAGGCACTTTAGCATCTCACATTATCACAAGAAGAAGGGTGAGTGCGCACAGCAAGAGCTTTGAGAGATGACATTCATGTAACTTTTATTACATTATTTTGTTACAATTGTTCTGTTTTGTTGTTAATCTCTCACGGTGCTTGATTTACAGATTACACTTTCCCACAGGTACGTGTGTACGAGAAAAACCACAGTAGCGCCAGGGTTCAGTACTACGTGCAGTTTCAGGCAGCCGCTGGGGTCTTGGAACAAATCCCCCGTGGATAAAGAGGGGGTACTGCCCAAACACCTTAACGAAGATGTGAATAATAGGAAAAGCTGCGTTGGGGAGGGTGAGGGACGCCATGAGAATTTTTTTTTTTTTTTTTTTACTTTCTGCTCAATTTTTCTGCAAGCCTCAAACTGGCCTTAAAAATAAATGCTATTCGGGCGCCTGGGTGGCTCAGTTGGTTGAGCAACTGCCTTCGGCTCATGTCATGGTCCTGGAGTCCCGGGATCGAGTCCCGCATCGGGCTCCCTGCTCGGCGGGGAGTCTGCTTCTCCCTCTGACCCTCCTCCCTCTCATGCTCTCTGTATCTCATTCTCTCTGTCTCAAATAAATAAATAAAATCTTTAAAAAAAATAAAATAAATAAATGCTATTCATAAACAAACAAACAAAAGAATAAAATTCTGCAAATGTCCTATATCTGGGGCTAGAGCTTCAGGAAGATTCTCAAAGCCACAACCTGGAGCTAATTAAATTAATAACATCACCCTGTTAAAAACTGGCTGCTCGGGGCGCCTGGGTGGCTCAGTTGGTTAAGCGACTGCCTTCGGCTCACGTCATGATCCTGGAGTCCCGGGATCGAGTCCCGCATCGGGCTCCCTGCTCGGCAGGGAGTCTGCTTCTCCCTCTGACCCTCCCCCCTCTCATGTGCTCTCTCTCTCATTCTCTCTCTAATAAATAAATAAAATCTTTAAAAAAAAAAAACTAAAAAAAATATTTTAGGGCGCCTGGGTGGCTCAGTCGGTTAAGCGACTGCCTTCAGCTCAGGTCATGATCCTGGAGTCCCGGGAT
>NC_138369.1:5254955-5282273 GCF_054177405.1 Leptonychotes weddellii | reverse complement strand
CCCACCCCACCCCCCACTCCAGCAACCCTCAGTTTGTTTCCTACAATTAAGAATTCCTCATATCAGTGAGATCATATGATACATGTCTTTCTCTGTTTGACTTATTTCACTCAACATAATACCCTCCAGTTCCATCCACGTCGTTGCAAATGGCAAGATCTCATTCCTTTTGATGGCTTTTTTTAGCTTTTTTTTAATTATGCTCAGTTAGCCACTGTATAGTACATCATTAGTTTTTGATGTAGTGTTCAATGATTCATTCCCAGTTTTAAAGAAGGGAAATCTGGAATGCTTCCTATGAAGCCTGTCTTGCTTTTGCATATCCCCTGCTGTGATAGCCCGCAGTTTCTTTGCAAAGGTGAAAGCCTTTAGCTTCCACACCACCAACAAGACAGCCTGTGGCAGGACTCCCATCTGCCCATGGATCAGGGCTGCAGGTGGTCGATTAGCAACACGGCTGCTATGCACACTCGTGCCCGTGTGACTAGATGTCGGCACTTGAAACCCTGTCCTTATCAGATCTTCCAAAGAGAACCGCTTCTCCTAGGCAAAGCACTTGGAAACACTCTAGAAAAAGCCCATCAACGAACCTCCCTCTCTAGACGGCAGCCAGCAAGCCTGGGGTCATTAAACACCCAAGACCCTCCTTGATGAAACAAAAAAAGAAGCAAAGAAACTTCTATAAGGAAAAGGTCAAAGGACCCTCTACCCAAAACCCTCCAGGCACTAGACGATTGTGGGCTTTTATCTACCAGATGCCCCCCAGCGCCGACTGATCCATGCTCCATCCCGTGCCTCCGTGTCCCGTGGCTTGAGGCTGGGTTGGGAGATCTTGGGTCACTTCCCAAACTTAGAATTGGAGGAAATTAGCCCAATTACTGCTACCCATATGGCCCCACCCATGACAGACAATGGGGCCCCAGAGGAAAGCAATGGGTTTTTCTTTCTTTTTTTTTTTTTTTTTTGTATCCTATTTAACATTATTTATCTCTAAGCCTGAGCTAGCACAAACGCCCTCCAAGCCTGAGAGAGAGACAGAGAGAGGGGGGAAACGGGGAGCAGGAGAAGAGAGAAGATACAATTTTGAAACTCTTCGCTGGGAAAGCAAACATTCTATCAGGGACAGGTGTGTGGAGAGAGGAGGACGACCACATGGTGCTGGCTTCCAAGCCCAACAGGACCTGAGGTCCCCGGGACCTCCCTGGGGCATTTCAGGTGTTCAGTCACAAAGAACAGATTTTAATTCTGACAAAAGGCCTGGTGACACGGTGGGAAATAACTGGTCAATGAATTTCGCCAAGGAGGAGGGAATAAAAGAAAAACTTGTCAGACCAGTTACCAAGTTACCAGACAGCCACCTCTCCATGATTATGTATTTAACTCTACACCACCTTCTTCCAAAGGATTGGGCCAATTTACTTCTCTAGGCGAAAAAGTAGTTAATTGGAATCCCTTAAGCCCTCTCCAGGAAGCCGGGCACTTGTCCAAACTTAAGTCTGAATCTTCACTACTGAAGATTTGGACAGTACTGTCCCCAAGATGCCAGGGAACCATGCAGTCAACTGGTCTACCTTCTTCCCTCAGCATCCTGGAGCCTACCCCAACACTTTCTGCCCACCTAGCTTATTACCTTAGAGTGAACGTCTTTCACTTTTTCTCCAACTCAGCAAGGACTTTGGGGTCCCAGCAACATGCCTGGCTCGGCACAGCTGTTCACTCACTATCAGTGCAACAGGCCACCCGGAATACAGCCCCAAAGTAATCTTTATGACCTCTCCCTTGGGCCACAGGAAAACATCTGGCAGCCAAAGCACATGATGGCCTGAGGCTCTTCACAGCATGAGGCAGCCTCCTTACTCTTGCCCACAAAAGGCATCTATGTTTTTCGTCATTGCCATCCCACCCATCTGGAACACCTTTCCTTCTTCCCCTCTTTCTAAGCGTCACTGGCCAGCCGAACCAAACCACTCCAATCTGGAACCACCACTCTCCTTCCACAAATGTCAACGGCAACTTGTCATCCATCGAGCCTGGGCAGGACCGGGAGCACGTGCTCTTTCCTGCTACACAAAATCCAGTCATCTCCAAAACCAGAAGTTCCTTTTAAAAATTCCAATCATCTCCATGATAAGGAAATTACCATGACCCTGGATTGTTGCTTGCCCTCCCCCCCCCCCAGTTTGGTGCTTTTAGTCCTCTCCTTGATTTTTTTAAGATTGTTGGCAAAGGGGCACCTGGGTGGCTCGGTTGGTTGGGCGACTGCCTTCGGCTCAGGTCATGATCCCAGGGTCCTGGGATGGAGCCCCGCCATCGGGCTCCCTGCTCAGCAGGAAGCCTGCTTCTCCCTCTCCCACTCCCCCTGCTTGTGTTCCCTCTCTTGCTGTCTCTCTCTCTGTCAAATAAATAAATAAAATCTTTTAAACAAAAAAAGATTGTTGGCAAAAACAAAAAGGAATATGGGTGACAAATTCAAATGGCCCCTCATGCTACACGATCTACCATCTTTTATTACTATTATTCAATACCCGTGTGCATGTGTTAGACTTCCCTGTTTTCTGCAGGGACCACAGTGACAAAACCTCAAAGGAATTTAATTTATCAATATTCTGCAGCGATATTATCTAGAGAACATCATGATTTCCAGGTGCTCTGGCTCACAGACATGTCTTGAACCACCAATCTGATGACTCACTTGAGGGGAACGGGAAGGGGGGGGCGCCTACCTGCCTCGTGACATCTCCTGCCAGCTGGGCTGCCCTGGATGGTTAATTCACTCCTGCTTTTGACTCCCCAACCAAATAAGAGCTTCTGATGTAAGGGAAGGTAAGGATGGCATGCCATACCTTGCAGTGCCCCTCGGTGCCAGCAAGGGGCAAGGTGACCACGTTGGCCGGATGCTAGGATGCTCCCGATTTCCAGCGAAACCAGCCTCCACCCCCCAATGCGCCCCCTCATCTTTATAAGGTGCATAGCCAAGACCAAAGGTCGGCACAGTTTTTTCTGCGAAGAGCTATACAGTCTCTGTTGCAACTATTCACAGCACCAACCACAGCCACGGGCGTTAGGTAAATGCACATATGAGCGCGCTTGGCCGTGTTCCAAGGAAACTTTATTTGGGGACACTGAAATGTTAATTTCATAGCATTTTCACCTCTCATAAAATATTATCCTTTAGATTTACACACACACACACACACACAACTTTTTAAAATATAAAATGCATTCTTAGCTCACGGGCCACACAAAAATCACTTGATGGGTCAGATTTGCCCCGCGGGTCAGTTTGCTGACCTCTGGTCAAGGGCACCCGACAAGCCTGAGGTCAAGCCATTTCCCAGCAAGGTCTCCAAGAGTAAGTTTCTGAATTACTCCTCTGGCCTCAGTGTTTCCCCTTCTGTAAAATGGGAATCGTATCCTCTCCTGGGCTGTCACTGCCAAATGCTTAGCACTTAGTAGGTGCTCAGTAAACACTGGCTAGGCCTGAGTGGTCAAAGATGCCATTGCTTTTCTACCTGATAGGTGCTGGGGCCACAGCGATAAATGCCACAGTCCCTGTCTTCAAGAAATCCTAGCCTGATGGAGGAGGCAGCTAGTGTAAGGGGGGATGAAAAGAGCCGTAAGAAAAGGCAGCCAGAATGTTGGCAGGCTAGAATTCCAGGGACTTCCCCCACCCCTCCATTTCTTTGTCTTCCGTACTTCCCCAGCTCTCCACCTGGAGTGCAGGAGAGCACAATGCTTAATAGCTCAAATTCTGGGCTCCAACACCTGGGTCCCCAGCTGGAATCCCATCTCCAATGTTCGCTAGCCGTGTGATCCAGGGCAAGCGGCGTACCCTCTGGGGGGGCCTCCGTGGCCTCGTCCGTGAGAAGGAATTGCGGGGGGCTCAATGCAGCATCATCAGCCAAGCGCTTAGAACAGTGCGTTGGCTACCAAGAAGGTTCTGATCATTAAAATACCAAAGGCGGAATTAAATAGTTAATATTTAATCTAGAGAGAGCACCCCAACGTTGAGAGAACCTGAAACAAAGATGGAAGGAAGTCCAAACCCGGGGAGGAGAGACCGGCCTCCTCGGCCTCCTGCGCCTACTCTCTCGCCGATGTCCTATGTGGCGTCGTGGGCAGTTTCCTGGCACCCTGTGGGCCCCGGCCTCACCCACCCCTCTGACTGGCAGCGAGCAGCTGGGGTGGCCGCCAAGAAAAAAAAAAAAATGCCAGTGGGTTTGGCTAGAGCAGCTGGTCAAGCAAGCTCTGTGGCTTCTGATGCCCCCAAAAGCCCAGAGCTGGGGGTCTCCGGAGCATCTCAAGGCCCCAGGTGAGCAGAGTGGTCTTCCCTCCAGTGCTGTGGGTCCAACACCCTGCCCCCCTCATCAGTGGGTCGGGCAGTGGGCTCTCCTCTGCCTGCCCCAAGCCCAAAATCAGAGCCAAAGCCAAACCCTGGCAGGAGGGTCTGCTCAGAAGCGGAGCGCAGCTATGGTGCTCCCAGGAAGCTTCCAGAACACTCACGGAGTGCCAGGCACAGCGCTAAATGCACCCCCTACACCACCGCACCTCCTCTCAACCTGCAACTCTGACAAGCAGGTCCCATCATTGTCCCCATCTTTTGGATCAGGAGACAGAGGCTTGAACCGGCTCATGACCAGTGAAGAGCAAAACAGGACTCCAAGTAGTTCTTGTAACCACCTGGGAAAGGGTCAGTGAGGCCGACCTTCGGGGTCTTCATGACACACCAGTTTGGGGGAGGGGAGATATTCTCGGACCCTGAAGGCAAGTTTGGGGCTTCGACCCGTGCTCCCACCCACAGAGCCCTCTCCTGTAACTCTCCTAACAAGTGTGTCGTCACATATTCAAGGTCAGTATTTGCCACCAGAAGGTCCTCTCCGAGGAGGCGGGGGGCTGGTTCCCACCCTGCGGCCCCAAGGACCCCAATGCCCGACACATAGTAGGCTCTCAATAAAGGTAATTCGTGACCCAGCCTGCATAAACTCCATCTGCACTCTGCCCATCCAAGGCCCCCTCGCATTTGGCCTCTCCTGGTATTTGCACCCCAAATCCACGGGCAGGGCGACAGAGAGGAAGCACCTCCAGCCGCACACTACAGTGATTTTTTTTTTCCCTTTTAATTACCTTGACCTTCCTTTAATCTTCCTTTGCTTTCTCTGCTTAAAACGTCATTGTTTTGAGAACAGGTAGAAGAGGGCACACTGTAGAGAATGCATAAACTGGGTCCAGAGAACAATCCAACACTTTCATCCCAAACACTGGCCAGACCCCAAAAGCTTCCAAAGCCTGACAATCATGCAAGAAAAAGACAATGGCTCTGGGCCCTCCAGGAAGTGTTTGGGAGGATTCTAGAGAACTAAACGAGTTGACAGTTTTTCATAGGCCAGTGTCCGTCACCTAAGACAGGGGAGCATCCCCTATAAAGGTTCATTTGGGTCTGTTTTTGTGCTCGAGTCTCACAGCACATTAAATAAGCCTTCAAAAGCCAGGGTCACAAGGTAACATAAGCATTTAAAAAGCCACGTCCGCGGCAGCCTTATTCACAGTAGCTAAAATGTGGTAGGAACCCACGTGCCCATCCATGGATGATGATAAGTAAATGTGGTTCGTCCACACAATGGAATACCAGTCAGCCTGAAGAAGGGAGAGTTCCGACACACACACAACACAGATGAACCTTGAAGACATCAGACTCAGCGAAATAAGCCAGTGACAGAAGTCCAAATACTGTAGTATTCTACTTCTATGAGGACCCGAGGAGAGTCCCATCCACAGACAGGAGGTAGAGGGTGGGAGCCAGGGGGCAGGGGGCAGGGAGTCCGTGCTTCATGGGGACAGAGTCTCAGTTTGGGGGAAATGGAAAGTTCTGGAGACGGAGGGTGGGCGTGGCTGCAGGACAGTGTGAGTGTGCTTCGTGCCGCTGGGCTACGCACTTAAATATATTTAAGATGGCAGGGCACCTGGCTGGCTGACATGGTAGAGCATGCGTGTGACTGTTGATCTCGGGGTCGTGAGTTGGAGCCCCGCGTTGGGCATCAAGCTTACTTTAAAAAATAATAATAAGTAAAAATATCAGATCTTTAAAAAAAAAAACTTAAGATGGTAAGTTTTATATTATGTGTATTTTCCCACAATAAAAGAAACTGAGGGGAAAAGAAAAGGCAAGAGCGGAGTGGTACTCAGCAGACAGGGGCGCTGGTTCAAAGAACACTCATTTCACCAGCTACTCCTAGGACAGGACAATGCTTCGCCTAGGGGACCTCGGCACTGATCACACACCAGGAGCAGGTGACGACCAAGCCAGATGCCAGGAACCAGGTACCTCAGCAGGTGTCGGTCACAGCAATATGTACAGAGCCACACCTTCCCCTCTGACAAAAGGCCCGTGCTGAAAAAACAAGTCTGTTCTCAAAAGCAAAAGATTAGGGAAAAAAACAAAAAACAAACAAAAAAACACAAAAAACTGCTCACACCAGGGACATTTCTGCAGATAATACCGTTCTGGATATTTTGACTAAAATGTGTACAGAAATAAATCCACAGAGGAATGTCTTAAATTATATCACAAGACACAAGAGCCTGGAGCATTTCAAACAAGCACCTAAATTTGGAGACCTCAGCACAGGAATAATAAAAGCGTGTTCCTTGTTTCCCTGGTGCCCCAACTACAAGTGGCTTAACTGTTTCTAAACAGAGGGGACAACCACCCCCCCCTCAAAAAAATATGCCTTTTTTGTGTCTCAGACTTGGCACGAACCCCAGCTGTCTTTCATTAGCTGTGTGGCCTTAGGTAAGTTAAGTAACTTCTCTGGTCTCCAACATGAGAATGACAGTGCTCCCCTGTAGCCGTGTGGCCTCTGACGTAGATCCTAGACATCCTCTTCTGGCCTCGCCACCGTGGATGCCAACCCCCCCTCAAAGCCATTGCTCCCGGCGTATTCACCCTTACCTGCCGCCCACCCCCACCTCAGAAACTTCCCTGTTCTCCGAAATTCCAAACCCACAGGCAGTCGTTCTACTTCTGCTGAGACTTTGCCCCAACTTTGTGATTTAGCTTCTCTCTCTGTCACTGACCTACCGACGTCCCCAAGATTGCTCCACAATATAATAATTATCGAACCCTCCCCCATCCTCAAACAACGAGGCTCTCTTTCCCTTCACTGCCCAACCTCTCAGAAGACGTGTGGCCTCCACTCTCACCTTCTGCTACCCTACAACCCAACACCTGTGCCTCGGAAGGGTCCCTCCCCAGGGCTCCGATGGCTTCTCATGGACAATTCCATGGATTCTACTCAGGACTCACCTTGTGTGGCTTCCCGACAGCTTTGGGCTCAGGCGAGAAAACCCTCCTTTCTCCCTTCCCTTGTATCTTTTGTGATACAACCATTAAGCAACCCCCACCCCCACCCCCATCACTTTCTCCCACCTCGATCTCATGCTCACTAACTCTTCCCAGGGAATTTCACGATGTATGAAAGAGTCGAAACAATAAAAAAGTAACGGGTGTGTGTTTGGAGCATGCCTTCCTGGTTACAAAAACATTATAAAACTATAGTGATTAGAACAGTAGCAGGCCTGGTACAGGAACATATTGATGGCTATTCAGAAACAGACCCCAAATCAAAGCCAAAGGAGTGAATTTCTGCAATAAACAGCAGTGAGACCCCAACAAGTTATTGGGGAGGTGGGGGAGGGACATCCCTTTGAATCATGCACACCGATAGATTCCAAATGTCCCAGATGAATCTTTTTTAATGATAATTAAAATAGGGAATTTGGGGAAAAAATCATTTTGTGGATGGAAAAGGACTTTCTAAACATAACCTAACAACATGAGAGGCATGCAAAGATCCCACTCTGGACTCCATAAACATCTGAAGCTTCTCTGGCAACAGCCGGCGATCCAGAGCATTTTCACCACTGAACAAAAAGGCCTGAAAACCCATCTGGCCAGGGTGCCTGGGTGGCTCAGTCGTTAAGCGTCTGCTTCAGCTCAGGTCATGATCCCAGGGCCCTGGGATCGAGCCCCACATCGGGCTCCCTGCTCCGCGGGAAGCCTGCTTCTCCCTCTCCCACTCCCCCTGCTTGTGTTCCCGCTCTCGCTGTCTCTCTCTGTCGAATCAATAAATAAAATCTTAAAAAAAAAAAAAAAAATTTGGCCAAAGAGTCAATAGTCTTCATCTATGAAAACCTCACGTAGACTAGTACTTCGAAAACCACTAAAGTACTAAAAGATAAACGAACAGAGGATATGAACAGGAAGAGAAAACCCAAATGATAAATAAACATGTTTTAAAAGGCTCAACCCCGATAGCAATCAAAGAAATGCAAATACAGTTACAACACCTCGGCTCCTCCCTGCAGTAAATTATGAACAATGTTTCGAGCAACACTCAAAGCTGGCCAAGGTGTTCCCTCTCGGCCGGTGCTAGGAGGGGTGCCCATCGGTACAACATTTCCGGAAAGTCATTTGGCAACTGGTATCAAGAGCCTTTGGCCCAGAAATTTCACTTCTGGAAAAGCAAGGCCCAAAGAAACAAATGCTTGATAAAGCTCTGACCCCAAAATGTTCATCCTTCTCTTTAGAAAAACTGGAAATCACCTAAATGCCCAAAGACAGGGAAAGGTAAGTAAATAAAGACACAACAGGGGCGCCTGGGTGGCTCAGTTGGTTAAGCGACTGCCTTCGGCTCAGGTCATGATCCCAGGGTCCTGGGATCGAGCCCCGCATCGGGCTCCCTGCTCTGCGGGAAGCCTGCTTCTCTCTCTCTCCCACTTCCCCTGCTCGTGTTCCCTCTCTCGCTGTGTCTCTCTCTGTCAAATAAATAAATAAAATCTTTAAAAATAAATAAATAAATAAATAAATAAAAAGACACAACAGAACCACGAGAAGGAAGTACTCCCACTAACTGTGGAATAAGGGCTGCTGTTGTGTTTCCTTTATCGATTTCTTTCCCCAAACGTCTACCCTGAGCAATCTTACTTCTATAATCAGACAAGAGATAAACTTTTTTTTTTTTTTTTTTCCCACAACGAAGTCCACGCTCGTCTGCCCCCACCCCCTCCCAAGCAAGAGGAACATTCAACTGTCTAGCACAGGAGTTGGCAAAACCTGGCCCACAACTTGTCTTGTCAATAAAGTTTTATTGAAACACAGCCATGCCCACGTGTTGATGTGTTGCCATGGCCGTGCTGAGGGGTTCTAACAGGAGACCACACAGCCTGCAAAGTCGAAAGTATTTACTACCAGAGCCTCTGCAGAAAAAAATGTGCCACCCCCTGGTCTAGGGAAGGCCTCCAGCTCCTCGCTAAAGAACGAGGCGTGAGAAGCAGCCGAAAGCCCTGTGTACCCCAGCATACCTTTCTGACAGTGGCTGTGAGTCCAACACCGCTCGACAAACTGCCCGTTGATGACAGTGGCAGGGCAGTTGGTCTTGCCCTTTGCGGTGCCTGGACAAATGTCCCCACACTCCTCGTTGTCATCTTTGTTCAGCACAATGTAATTATCCTCCACGGAATCCAGGATGCGCGACCAGTCGATGGTGGCCAGGTAGCAGAGCTCATTGTTCTTCTCAATGCGGACGGAGCCCCGGGTAATGTTCATCAAGCTGTAGAGGCCAAGCTCCTTCAGGTGCACCATCTCGAAGATGACCAGTGCATAGTTGAAGAAGAGACGCGAGCCCCGGATGACCGTGAGGTTGGGGAACAGGTCCTTCAGGCTCTCCAGCCCATAGACCCGGAAGAGCAGCAAGTAATCAGTGATCATGATGAGTTTGGGGAAGCTGAGGTCTCGGAAATCCTCGGGCCTCGTTTTGAACATCAGCAGTATCTGCAGATGTCCTTCAATGACCGAGCAGTTGGCCAGCTCATGCAACCGCGTGAGGTTGTTCCGGATATCCATGCCAGGGCACACTAGAAGTGAAAACAAGCAGAAAGCAAGACAGGTGAGCAAACATGCCATGGATGGGTTATAAGAATTAGTGGCAGGCCCAGCTGGGGGCGCCTGGGTGGCTCAGTCGTGAAGCGTCTGCCTTCGGCTCAGGTCGTGATCCCGGGGTCCTGGGATCGAGCCCCGCATCGGGCTCCCTGCTCGGCGGGAAGCCTGCTTCTCCCTCTCCCACTCCCCCTGCTTGAGTTCCCGCTCTCGCTGTGTCTCTCTCTGTCAAATAAATAAATAAAATCTTTAAAAAAAAAAAAATTAGCGGCAGGCCCAGCTTCGCGGGTGTGCAACCTGAGTCGTGGGGCTCACTCAGGAGGGCCCAACCCTTGGCTCAATGTTCTTCCATCCATCTTGAAATCCTTAATCATTTTTGAGCAAGGGGCCCCACGTTTTCACTCTGCCTGGGTCCCTGCAAATTAGCGAGCCCTGACGATGAGTGGTTTTCTCTACAGTGTCTGTGCCTAAGTCATCACTTCCAGAAGGCAAAGAACATAACTCCTTTGGTGGGACCTGTGGGCAGCCTGAGAACCACTGCATCGAATTATCATGCAGTGGAGACCTTGGGACTACACGGGATTGAGTAAGGCAGCAGGTGCAGAAGGGAAAGGGGAGCTGTGCCTGGTGAGTCAACACTGGAGATCTTCAAAAGACTTGGCTTTAGGAGGATAAAGGTGCCCGCATCAAAATGGGGCAAGGAGAGCTGAATTTGTTTTGTCAATTCTCCTACTTCGAGGTCTCTCCTTCCCAACCTGCCTTCCTTGTTCCCTGTTACCTGATCTCCCCCGCACAAACACCCTGCATGCCCATCTCCTGAAGGTGGTCCTTCCCGGGCTCAAGCACCCTCCCTGGCTCCCCATGACCCTGCACTTCTCCCTCCCAGCCCTCAGGGCTCCCCCCTCGCTCACTCCCCTGCACCATGCTGAAGAGGCTGCCCACCACTCACACACCTCCAAGGCTCAGTGTCCTCCCCTTGTAACATGACCTATGGGAAGCAGTGAGTGGGGTAACAGGCATGCAAGCAGTGCCCAGCACACAGTAGGTGCTCAATTAACGCCAGCTATCTTGCTGTGGTTTATTTCTCCCGAACATATCACAATCATCTCGGGGCTCTGTGCCTTCACTTCCCCAGCTCAGACAGTAAATACGTTCGGCTTCACGGTCAGACGGTCTGGGTAGAAACTACTCCACTCTGACATCGTAGCTCCAAAGCAGGCGGAGACAGTATGTGAATGAGTGGATGTGGCTGTGTTCCAATAAAACTTTATTTACAAAAACAGGTGGTGGCCTGGAGTTTCATTCCTGGGGCTGCAGTTGGTAACCCTTGTCCTAGTCCAATGCTGTCCAACAGAACTTTCAGCACTGATACCAATGTTCTATATCTGCTCTGAGTTCCAATAAAAACAAAAACGGGTCATTTAAACTGAACACAGAGTGGGCGCCTGGATGGCTCAGTCATTGAGCATCTGCCTTCGGCTCAGGTCCTGATCACAGGGTCCTGTGATCGAGCCCCGTGTCAGGCTCCCTGCTCGGCGGGAAGCCTGCTTCTCCCTCTCCCACTCCCCCTGCTTGTGTTCCCTCTCTCGCTGTGTCTCTCTCTGTCGAATAAATAAATAAAATCTTTAAAAAAAAAAAAAAAAAGGCTGAGGAACTGAATTTTTAATTTTACTTTAGTTAATTTAAATGGAAATGGACACATGCAGCTAGTGGCTACTGTACTGGACAGGGCAGCCCTAGCTCTGTCGGCTCTCAAAGCTCCTTTATGCCTTAGCTCTGCGTTTCTAAATCCAGCCTATCACCCTTCAAGATCCAGCTCAAACGCCACCTCTTCCAGGCAGCCTTCTCTGATTTCCTTTCTCCCATATATCTATTAGAAGCTCTTCCTTCTCCTTGTGCCCCTTAAACTCGAGTTAACATTCATCGGAATCAAACTCTTGAGACAGTTTCTCCTTGCCAAAACACACACACACACACCTCAACACCTGGAATATAAGGCTCAGTATACAATCTCTACTTACTATATTCTAAGACACTAACCGGTCCCCCAGTATCTTTGAGGCAAATAGATTATTCTAAAGAATAGTAGAAAATCCTCTTAAAAATCTACCCTGAGAACAACTCGCAAAAGAAGCACAAATTAGGAAGAAAGAAACACACACACACACACACACCCCAAAGCAAAGCAAACAACTGGGGGAGTAAAGTTGCAATGTTCCTTAGTCACGTTCTGTGCAGATTAGGCTAAATCAAGGGAAAATACACGCACAAACTCATCTACTAGCTAGGAAGTTGGGATGAGGACACCGGTTCGAGCCCCGCACACAGCTCCCAGCTGCAGTCACATCCAAACGTCCACATACAGAGGTCGCCCCAGGTACGGCGCCTCTGACGTCTCCCACAAGCCCTGTCCCCACCCGACCAGCGGCCGGCAGGGGTGCCAGATCTGACGAATAAAAATGCAGGATGCCCAGTTAAATTTCAATTTCAGATAAGCAACAAGTATTTCTTTAGGATAACTACATCCCCTGCAATGTTTGGAGCATACTTATCCTTAGAAACTGTTGTTTAGGGCGCCTGGGTGGCTCAGTTGGTTAAGCGACTGCCTTCGGCTCAGGTCATGATCCTGGAGTCCCGGGACTGAGTCCCGCATCGGGCTCCCTGCTCGGCAGGGAGTCTGCTTCTCCCTCTGACCCTCCTCCCTCTCATGCTCTCTGTCTCTCATTCTCTCTCTCAAATAAATAAATAAAATCTTTAAAAAAAAAAAAAGAAAGAAAAAGAAACTGTTGTTTATAGGAAATTCAAATTTAGCCGGGTGCTCTGCCTTTTCTCTGGCAACTTACGGCATAGGTTTGGGCTCCTCAAACCTGAACCTCATCCTGTGTTTCACACGCACGCCCTAAAATTTTACGGTGCAGGAACCAAAAACACCTGCCCACCATCCTCCCCAGGCTGTGGCAGGACCAAAACCAGGGATGAACGTTCATTCAACTGTTGAACACCAGGGAAATGCAAATCCAAGCCACAGTGAGACACCACTTCACTCCCATGAGGATGGCTGAAGTCAGAGAGGGACGATAACAAGTGTTGTCAAGGATGCAGAGCAATTGGAACCCTCGTACTTCACTGGTGGGAACATGAAATGATGCCGCTGCTGTGGGAAAGTCTGCCGATTCTTCAAACCATTAAGCAAAGAGTTACTACGTGACCCAGCAATTCCACTCCTAGGTAGATATCCAAGAGAAATGAAAACACAACCACACAGAAACTTGTACAGGCATTCCTTGGAGGTACTGCATGTTCGGTTCCAGACCACTGCAATAAAGCAAGCATCTCGATAAAATGCATCGAATGAATTTCTTGGTTTCCCCAGTGCATAAAAAAGTTATATTTGGGGGCGCCTGGGCGGCTCAGTCGTCAAGTGTCTGCCTTCGGCTCAGGTCATGATCCCGGGGTCCTGGGATCAAGCCCCTCGTCGGGCTCCCTGCTCAGTGGGGAGCCTGCTTCTCCCTCTCCCCGCTCCCCCTGCTTGTGTTCCTGCTCTCGCTCTCTCTCTCTCTGTCAAATAAATCAATAAAATCTTTTTAAAAAAAATGACAGGGGCACCTGGGTGGCTCAGTCGTCAAGCGTCTGCCTTCGGCTCAGGTCATGATCCCAGGGTCCTGGGATCGAGCCCCACGTTGGGCTCCCTGCTCAGTGGGGATTCAGCTTCTCCCTATCCCTCTGCCTCTCTCCCCGCTCATTTGCTCTCTCTCTCTCAAATAAATAAAATCTTAAAAAAAAAAAAAAACCCC
The DNA here is from genome assembly GCF_054177405.1 of Leptonychotes weddellii. Classification (NCBI taxonomy): domain Eukaryota; kingdom Metazoa; phylum Chordata; class Mammalia; order Carnivora; family Phocidae; genus Leptonychotes; species Leptonychotes weddellii. The sequence continues at coordinate 5,268,545 of NC_138369.1, read as the reverse complement.
AGGGCACCTGAATGGCTCAGTCATTAAACATCCGCCTTCAGCTCAGGTCATGATCCCAGGGTCCTGGGATCGAGCCCCTCGTCGGGCTCCCTGCTCAGCGGGAAGCCTGCTTCTCCCGCTCCCACTCCCCCTGCTTGTGTTCCCTCTCTTGCTGTCTCTCTCTCTGCCAAAAAAAAAAAATCATTTTTAGGGCGCCTGGGTGGCTCAGTCGTCAAGCGTCTGCCTTCGGCTCAGGTCATGATCCCAGGGTCCTGGGATCGAGTCCCACATCGGGCACCCTGCTCGGCAGGAAGCCTGCTTCTCCCTCTCCCACTCCTGCTGCTTGTGTTCCTGCTCTTGCTCTCTCTCTGTCAAATAAATCAATAAAATCTTTTTAAAAAAATGACAGGGGCGCCTGGGTGGCTCAGTCGTCAAGCGCCTGCCTTCGGCTCAGGTCATGAGCCCAGGGTCCTGGGATCGAGCCCCTCGTCGGGCTCCCTGCTCAGTGGGGAGCCTGCTTCTCCCTCTCCCCGCTCCCCCTGTTTGTGTTCCCTCTCTTGCTGTCTCTCTGTCAAATAAATAAATAAAAGCTTTAAAAAAAAAAGGTTATATTTGGGGAACCTGGGTGAGTCAGTCGGTTAGGCATCCGACTCTTGATTTCGGCTGGGGTCATGACTCAGGCTCATAAGATTAAGTCCCACGTCAGGCTCATGCTGGGCATGGAGGCTGCTTAAGATTCTCTCTCTCCCGTGGTGCGCCTGGGTGGTTCAGTTAGTTGAGCGTCTGTCTTCAGCTCAGGTCATGATCCCAGGGTGCTGGGACTGAGTCCCACGTCAGGCTCCCTCTTCGCTGGGGAGCCTGCTTCTCCCTCTCCCTCTGCCTGCTGCTCCCCCTGCTTGTGTGTGCTTGCTTGCTCGCTTGCTCACTCGCTCTCTCTCTCAAATAAATAAAATCTTTAAAAAATAAAATAAACTCATCTGATTTTGAACTTGACCAAAAAAAAAAGATTCTCTCTCACTCTCCCTCTGCCCCTCCCTCCCCCTCTAAAAAAAGAAAAAAGTTGTATTCACATTATACTATAGTCTATGAAGTGTGCAATAGCATTATGACTTAAAAAAATGTACGCCCCTTAATTAAAAAACAATTCACTGCTAAAAAATGCTAATGATCATCTGAGCTTTTGGTGAGTCATAATCACCAATCACCGATCACCAAACCAATATAATGAAAAAGTCTGAAATATTGTGAGAATTAGCAAAAATGACATGGACACACGAAGTGAGCAAATGCTTTGGAAAAATGGGGCAGATAGACTTGCTCAACGCAGGCTTGCCACAAACCTTCAACTTGTAAAAAGCGCAGTACCTGCAAAGCATGATCAAGTGGAGTGCAATAAAACGACGTATGCGTGTATACAAATGTCCCCTGGAGCATTATTCATAATAGTCAAGAAGTGGAGACAGCCCAACGTCCATCAGCCAATGAATGGATAAACAAGATGTGGCATATCCATACAATGAAATACGATTCAGCCATAAGAAGGAATGAAGCTCTGATATGGGCAACAACGTGGACGTAGCCTGAAAACCTGATGCTCAGTGAAAGAAGCCAGTCACAAAAGACCACATGTGCTATGATTCCATTTACACGGAATGTCCAGAAGAGGCAAACCTACAGAGACAGAAAGTAGATTAGTGGTTCCCAGGGGCTGGAGAGGAAGGAATGAGGAGGGACAGCTAACGAGGATGGGGTTTCTCTTTGGAGCACCAAAAATGTTCTAAAATGAACTGTAGTGATGCTTGCACAACTCGGTGAATGAAGTAAGAGCCACTGAATTGTAAACTTTAAATAGGTGAATTGTATGGTATTGAATCATAGCTCAGTAAAGTTGTTATAAAAAATTAAATGACTATAATAGTAGGGAACAATAAAGAACTGCTTTTTTAAAGTCTCCAATGAATCTCACTCAACTCATTAAAGCTGTGTGTGTCCCTATCTATTAAACAATAGAGCAACTTACTGTCGGGACAGAAAATACCCCGAGGATGTTAGAAATGGTGCCAGAAATAAATATAGGGCCTTCTGCTGGCTTTTAATACCTCTGGGTGGGAACCGAAGAATGCTTCAGGTACTTAATAGGTGGTACCTGGCTAGCCAGCCCTCTATACACGGGGAGAGCTGGGAGAGAAGGACAATGAGGAGCAGGGGCATTGGGGGATCCAGCGACTGCTAATACAGTAGTCCCCTGTTATCCGTAGGTTCGGTTACCCATGGTCAACTGCAGTCAGAAAATATTAAATGGAAAATTCCTGAAATAAACAATTCATAAGTTTTGAATTGCCCACGATTCTGAGGAGCTTGATGAAATCTCACGCCATCCTGTTTCGCCCGGTATGTGAATCATCCCTTTGTCCAGCCCATCCAAGCTGTGTACGCTACACACCCGTTAGTCACATAACATGGGTATGTGAGTATAGAAAATAAACAGAGCATCTGTGGGGCTCAGGACTATCATGGTTTCACGCATCCACTGGGGCTCTTGGAACACATCCCCGGCAGATAAGGGGGGGCTACTGTGTTTTCTGAGCACTTACTATATAAAGTACCTGGCCCACTCTCTGGCTCACTGAATTCTAAAAATAATCCCCGGAGGAGGTGCATTTTCATGCCCATTTGTGTGACAAGCAAATCGAGACTCACCCAGGCTTGAGTTTTAAGTGGTGGCACGAAGTTTGCAACCTTGCAATTACACACAAAGTCTATGCTGTAACTATGTTACAGTTTTACCATCTTTGTTCCTTCAAAAACATGCCTAATGAAGAAGCGGGTACATGTGACAAATATCAGGAAACAGTGAAACAGTTTTCCTGCTGTGACAACCCAGAGAAATCTTTTTTTTTTTTTATTTTTTTTAAAGATTTTATTTATTTATTTGACAGAGAGAGACAAAGCGAGAGAGGGAACACAAGCAGGGGGAGTGGGAGAGGGAGAAGCAAACTCCCTGCCGAGCAGGGAGCCCGATGCGGGGCTCGATCCCAGGACCCTGGGATCATGACCAGAGCCGAAGGCAGACGCTTAACGACTGAGCCACTCAGGCGCCCCCTAACCCAGAGAAATCTTGTTAAAGATCATTTCCTTTGTTCACTCCTTCAGCAAATATTTGAGGAGGCCCTGCTCCGTGCCCAACATTGTTCCAAGGATGGAAGTGCCACAGGGATTAGGACAGATCCAGATTCCTGGATCTCTCAGACTAGTTAGTCGCTATCAACTACCTAAATCAACTTAAAATATAACCAAGAGGATGCCGGGGCGCCTGTGTGGCTCAGTCGTTGGGCGTCTGCCTTCAGCTCAGGTCATGATCCCGGAGTCCTGGGATCGAGCCCCATGTCGGGCTCCCTGCTTGGCGGGAGGCCTGCTTCTCCCTCTCTCACTCCCCCTGCTTGTGTTCCCTCTCTCACTGTGTCTCTCTCTATCAAATAAATAAAATCTTTAAAAAAAAAAAAAAAAGGATGCCTTCAAGGAGAGCTTCAGCGGCCAGAAGAGATCACAGAAATGAGCTATTTGACTTGGTTTGGGACAATGAAGGAAGGCTTCCTGAAGGAGGTGGCCCTAGGACCAACACCTACACAAATGGTGCATTAAGAATTATTTAGTTCTGGGGCGCCTGGGTGGCTCAGTCCTTAAGCTACTGCCTTCGGCTCAGGTCCTGATCTCAGGGTCCTGGGATCGAGCCCCGCATTGGGCTCCCTGCTCTGCGGGAAGCCTGCTTCTCCCTTTCCCACTCCCCCTGCTTGTGATCCCGCTCTCACTGTGTCTCTCTCTGTCAAATAAATAAATAAAATCTTAAAAAAAAAAAGAATTATTTAGTTCTGCCTACTTCACTGGAAGGTCAAGGGCAATGGCAAGCTACAGCTCATCACCGTGGGTGGCCAGGTTGTGTAGGGTCTAGAGCACTACCATCCAACAGAAATATAATATGACCCACATATGGCATTTTAAATTTTCTCTAAAAAGGTAAAAAGAAACAGATGAAATGAGGGTCACCGGGGTAGCTCAGTCGGTTAAGGGTCTGCCTTCAGCTCAGGTCATGATCCCCGGGTCCTGGGATCGAGCCCTGCAACCGCCTCCCTGCTCAGCGAGGAGGCTGCCTCTCCCTCTGCCGCTCCCCCTGCTCGTGCCCTCAGTCTCTCTCTCAAATAAATAAATAAAATCTTTATAAAAAAAAAAACAGATGAGGGGCGCCTGGGTGGCTCAGTCGTTGGGCGTCTGCCTTCGGCTCAGGTCATGATCCCGGGGTCCTGGGATCAAGCCCCGCATCCACCTCCCTGCTCAGCGAGGAGCCTGCTTCTCCCTCTCCCACTCCCCCCGCCTGTGTTCCCTCTCTCGCTTTGTTTCTCTCTGTCAAATAAATAAATAAAATCTTAAAAAAAAAACAGATGAAATTAAATACATTTTAATTAATGCAATGTATTCAAAAATTTCACTTCAACATGTAAGCTAAACTTAAAAAATTATTGATGAGATACTCTACAGGATTTTTTTTTCACAGTAAGCTTTCAAAATGCCATGCAGCAGGTCTTAATTCAGATGCTAACTCTGCAGCGCAATTCCCCGGCTTGTCCCAAACGTACCAAAGGGTTTTCCGGCAACAGAATCCAACACTGACTTTTTTAGTATTTAAATGAACTAAAGTAAAATAAAAGTAAAGATTCAGTCAGCCTGGCCACAGCTTCGAGAGCCCCATGTGGACAACGGCCACCATGTTGAACAGCCCACACACAGAACATCTCCCTCAGAGCAACACGTTCTTTTGGACGGTGCTGGACTAGAACTTCCTACCCAGCCGGAGGGATCTGAGGACTTTCCAGGCAAGAGGACTTAACACGGGAGCCGTCTTGGAAAGTGTCCCTTCTCCCTGATTGTCTCTCCACCGTGAAAGCAGGCAAGAAGTGTGGAGGGGCCGGGAAGAGGGTATCTAGAAGGTTCTGAGAGTGCTTTCCAATGCTGAGAGTTTTAGACATTCTGCGTTCGATCATGAATATACTCCACATTCTTCAAATGCTCCCTGGTGACCTAGTCTGGGGCCACGTGTTCTCTGCATTCCTACCAGCCTTAACACCCCGAAATTCAGGAGTCCGGTGCCAACGAGCCTTGGGTTTAGGCGTCCGGCCACCACACATGCCAGTTCCGGGCCGCGCTAGAAACCCAGCAGATCTGGCTTTCTACCGCAGCACCTGCCAGTTGTGGTCATCCTGAGCCACCTCCTCCATCTCTGCCTCCGTTTCCTCGCTGTGAACAGTGGCAGCAGCGTGATAAAGAAGCTATGAAGAACCGATGAGAACTGGAATGTGGCCATGCAGCCATGTCAATGCCCTGCGCTGAGCTCACGGAACCAATTCCTAGATGTATTATCACCTTCGGAAAGGAGAACGGGGCACACTGTGGTATCAGACATCCTGAAGGTTCTCCACCTGCCTGAAAGACTAGCTCTTAAAACTGGCTTCCTCCGAGAAGGAGAAATGGGGGAGCCGGGGCATGTGGCAGGGAGAATCAAGACCCCAGGGTTCTAATGTGGGTTCCAGGACCGGCAAGTCAGCCACATGGGAATCACTCCTTTATTCATTCATCCAACGTTTGCTGAGCATCCCGGTGCACCAGGCATCATGCCAGGCATGGGGACTATCAAGATGGGTAAGGTGGAAGGCTTCCAGCTCATAGAGACACCGAGCTAACTGCGACAAACTGCCGTCAGAGTGCGCTAAAGCAATGCGCCCCACAGACCAGAGGCCTGATGGCCCCAGGTGCAAATCTCAGCTTTGCCGACTGGCAGCTGTGTGACCTCAGGTGAGTAATTTAACCTCTCTGGGCTTCCATTTTCCTGGCCCCACGGCGGGGGCGGGGGGGGAGCAGGTGCACACAGGCAGAGGAGGCTGGAGTTAACAGGGAACCGAATAAATATCCTAGAGAAGCCAGCTCAGACAAGATCTAAGGGACCTCAAGAGGCCTGGGGGACCTATCCCGACCACGTGGGGTTGAAGGGGGAGTGATGAAACCACCAAGACTCAGGGGCAATTTTATAAACACAAATGCCTCTGGGCCCAGAGATTCTTGTTCTGGAAGTCTGCTGCAGATAGGTTCACACATGCAACTCAGGGAGGTTTACGGGTGGACCAGAGGCGGGGGGGACTAAAGCATTGTAGTATTTTCCTGCAAATTCCTGGTAAAAATCCCAGTGAGAGAAGAAGCAGCCCAGAGAGGAGACCTGAGGAAGGTAGTTCTTTTTTTTTTTTTTTTAAGATTTCATTTATTTATTTGACAGAGACGGGGCGGGGGGGGGCAGGAGGGAGAGAGAGAGCACAAGCAGGGGGAGCGGCAGGCAGAGGGAGAGGAAGAAGCAGGCTCCTCGTGGAACATGGAGCCCAACATGGGGCTCGATCCCAGGACCCTGAGATCATGACCTGAGCCAAAGGCAGACACTTAACTGACTGAGCCACCCAGGCGCCCCAGGAAGGTGGTTCTTGAGCCCAGCTGGAAGGAGGAGTAGACGGGAAGGCCCCTCTGCCTCCACAGTGGCCAGCCACAGGGGTCAGGGGCCCCGAGGTGGGTGCTTGGGGGCTCGGATGCTCAGGAACAGAGGATGCAGGTAACAACAGTGGCCCATCATCATACACGCAGGATGGAGAAGAAAATTGTGTAAGCAGAGGACCAGAAGGGAAAGAGAGCCCTGATGGGACATTTGCCATCCAGACCATCATCCTTCTAGAAACTTCTCACAGTCTTGGAGGATGCACCAAGGAGATCTCCTGAACAAACCAAGAGCCAACGAGGGGCTGTGGGAGATGTGGAAGTTGAAGAAAGCCCCAGGAAAGATAGAACTGAAATCCCTGCCGGTTCTCCCTCCCCGGGAGAAGGCAGATGCCTGACCTGTGATGTCCACAAGGCAGGGACATCAAAAGGCCGGGGTGAGACCTGCGAATTCCTCAGACCGGGGAAGATAAGCTCTCAAAAACAGGCTTTCCGAGGGAGACCACAGAAAGCCCCATCAGCCATGAGCACGTGAGTCGGGCTCCACTGGAAATTGCTGGACACAGAGGGGTGGCAAATGCCCTGAGGGGTGGGGGTGCGCAAGGCTGGGACACAGACAAAACACTGAGCACGTGTTGCCCAGACAGATTTTCTAGAAAAGGAACGTGACGGAAGCTCAGAGAGGACTGTGTCCTCCTCAAGGCCACACAGCAAAGATGAGAGAGCCGTGACCTGAGCCCCGTATACTAGTTTGCTCGGGCTGCCATAACGCAGACCCGCTGGCCAGGGGGCTTACCCACCACACATTAATTTCTCACGGTCCTGGCATCCAGGAGTCCAAGCACAAGGTGTCAGCAGAGCTGGTTTCTTCTGAGGCTTATAAACAACCAGCTTCTCCCTATGTCCTCACGAAGTAGACCCTCTGTGCACGCACAAGTCTGTGTCCTGATCTCCTCTTCTTATGAGGACACCAGGCACATTGGATTAGCACCCACTGTGAGGCGTTCGTCCTAAAGCTTGATCACCTCTTTCAAGACCCGATCTCCAAATATAGTCACACTCTGCGGTCCTGGGTGGGTAGGGCCTCAACCCATGAATTTGGGGGAGAGGGACATAATCCAGCCCATCACACACAGGTGCCCTTACCCATCACAGAGGGTTCCCCACAGTGTGCTCTGTGCAAGGCCAGCATCGGAATCACGGCCGGGGAGAATGCAGATTCCCAGGCCCGGCTCTAGACCAAACAAATCAGTATGTCCAGGAGCCAGAACCAAGAATCTGCATTCTACACAAGGTTCCCCAAGGGATGTGGTGGGGACTCAAGTAGGACAGACATACCATCTACCCATCCTGGCCCACCTCTCCAGCCGGGGACACCCCCCACCTGTCTGTCCCCTTTCTTCTGTCCCACCCGCTCCACTGAGCACTTCGCCCCAGGATCAATACCATCAGATGCCTTCTCTGGGGGCTGGTGATTGTTGTTGACTGTTGCTAGAGAGAACATGGTGGGCCGCGCCCCCAGCCCCAGCAATTTCAAAGAAAGCTGGACCCACACCCATTTTATCTGCCAGTGTCCCTCTCGGCTAGGTTTCAGAGCCGATTCCGATCCCAGTTCTCATCTTAGTCAGCTAGGGCTGCCATAAGAAAATACCACCGATTGGGCAACGTAAGCCACAGAAATTTATTTCTCACAGTTCTGGAGGCTGGGAGTCTGAGATCAAGGTAGCCAGCTCGGTCCCTTTGTGGGGAGGGCTCTCTTCCTAGCCTGCAGACTCTGCCTTTTCCCTGTCCTCACGTGGTCTTTCCTTGGTGCGCCCAGGCAGGAAGAAAGGGATCTCTCTCCTCCTGTCCTTAGAAGGCCACCAACCCTATCAAATTAGGGCTCTACTCTTCTGACCTCATTTAACCTTAATTACCTCCCCCAAAAGCTCTATCTCCCACGTGGCTCCCATGTATGAACTGGCAGGGGTGGGGGCTACGGGATGTTGTTTTTTGCTCTGGACAAACACATATCAAGCCCTTCTCCAGCCTACACTGAGAGCAGGATCTCACGTGCCAGGGGAAGGGGTTTGGCTGGCAGCTGTGGAAGGACCCAAGTAGGAAGAAGAAAAATCCCTGTGGCAGCAGAGGAGAGACAGTATTGAATAGGGCACACACTGGCTGAGAAGAAAGGGGGCCCATCGTGGGAGCGGGTACAAGGAGAGAGGTGAGGCCACAGAGACACTAGGGAATTACCATCAATGGGACGTGGGACCCAGGGAGGTGGAGGAGGGGAAGGAGAAGTGAGGAGCAGTCACTAATGAACGTGGAGAGGACCAAAGGTCCATGCCCATCCCGACACCACTTTCTACAAGCCTGAAGGCTCCAGAACATCTAGGCTAATTCCTGCACTCATAGCTTTGCAATCCTACGGGCATCATACATCAAACCACAGGATCATAAGAAGCTTCCATGCCCCTTGGGGATTCTACCTCCTCACTTTTCTAGATGGGGACAGATAGTGCCACAGAAGACACAGGAAAGAAAACCAAAAGAAGTCTTACAAGACCAAAAGGCACTTTGTTTAAAAAATAATAATAATAATAAAGTAGCAGGTGGCTTTGATACAATGCAACCACATGTAATTAGGAAGGAACATCTCAGAACTCCTCCCCTTTCTGATCTTCTGCAAGGAAACAGGATACATCTTTGGAAACAGATTGGCAACAAGAAATCATAGAAGGCCTGCAGGAAAACAGGGGTAGCTGCACTCTCTCTCTCCCTCTGTGTCCAAGCACTACCTTTTTGCATACGATTAGCAAACACAGTTTTCGGAAAGTACCTATGTTTTCCACATTCCCACAAAGGCACAGGAAAGAAGCGAGAATCTCCCACTAACGGGCCGCTGTTCCCGAACACACAACAGAAGCTACCATACAGACCCGATGTGACACCACACCCTTCTGGAATTGGAAGAAAAACCCAGATGGGAACTCAAATTTTAATCCTCATGAGTCTGCCTTGAACTCCAACTGGAAGGCATATCCAGTCTGCATTTGGTATCCAGTCTGCATCTGGCAACACGGCACAGCAAATCTTGCTGTGCTGGAAACACGATCTCTTTCTAAAACCCCCAAAGCCACTGGAGCACCCCCCTGACACCAGGATCAACAGAACACAGGAGACCCCTCCTTGAAACAAGGGCCAGCAGTCTGGTGCCATCTCATGAACTTTCCAAGACGTAACCAAGGATTTCTGCACAGATAAAAATAGGACCAGAGGGGCAGATGTGTTCCACAAGATTCTACACAGGCCCTGGTAACCCCAAATCACAAACTTTAAAGCACAGTGACAGGACACCACCTCCAGCCCATTCTCATTAGTTTGACCGTCTCTGGAGTCCCCTTGGAACACGGGCTTAGCAAACACTGCGCCGTTGTCCCTGGGGAAATACAAGGTTAGGTTCCTGCAAGCCTCTGGCCACAATGTTTTTGTCAATTGATTAATCCATAACCTTGTTTTATGTACGTTTCTGTTTAAATACACCTTATTTGATAGACAGTGTTGATTCATTAACTTTGGATCACAGCCAACAGCACCAGACACTTGAGCTCGGGCCTGAGCAAAGCTTATCCCCCCACGTATTCTCTCTGTGAGGCACATCACAACTCTCCTGCATTTATTCTTCGCACTTACACGAACAGCCCGTCAACACGATGGGCGAGGCCTTTTCAAACAGCAAAATCACCAGCGAAAAGCATGAAAATGTGGGAAACGCGGCACTACGTACATCGTCAAAGGAGACACTTGCTTTCATCTTTGAGGCTTGCGTGAATCCACCGTCCCAGAGATAAAACACGCAACTCCACCACGCCTGACCTCAGCTGGGAACCGGCCGGTTCAGAGACCCAGGTGACCTGATTGATGCTCTACGCAGGTCCAGAAGAACCACCAAAGTGCACTGAGTACTGACTTTAGAGTTACAAATTAATTTTAGCCACGAGGCAAATTCACAAATAGGAAATCTGTGAGCAAATCTTATGAGGGCTTAAATTTAAAATGTCAAACGTTAAGAATATTAATTCAATTGGGGCGCCTGGGTGGCTCAGTCAGTTAAGCGACTGACTTCGGCTCAGGTCATGATCTCAGGGTCCTGAGATCGAGCCCCGCCTTGGGCTCTATGCTCAGTGAGGAGCCTGCTTCTCCCTCTCCCTCTGCCCTTCCCACCGCTCATGCTCGCGCTCTCTCTCTCTCTCTCAAATAAATAAAATCTTTTTTAAAAAGAATATTAATTCAATTATAAGATATGTTTTAAAGTCTACAGAGAAAACAATGAAGAACAGATCAGTGTTGCTAGGTTTGGGGATGGAGAGAGCATAACCATAAAGGGATGCCTGGAGGGAACTGGGGTGATGGTACTGTTCCACATCCCAGTTGTGGGGACAGTCACAGAACTCTATGCATGGGTTAAAATTCACATAACTCTGCGCACGCACCCACATACAATTAAGACACAAACTGATAGCACAGTCACCTCCCAGAATAGAAATGGGATGATTTGAGTGATAAGAGTGTTGCAAGGGGACTTCTGTTTTTTCCTCTCCAGGGTTTTGCAAATTTTTTGCAATGAGCGTGCATTACTTGTCATTTTAATTAAAAAACCATAAATAGGGTTTATGGTAAGCCAATGTACGTATTCTTTTTTTTAGAAGATTTATTTATTTATTTATTTATTTTTTTATTTTATTTTATTTTTATTTATAAAACCCACGCGGGCAGGCAGGAGCCGGCCTATGGGCTATAGTTTGCTGGCCCCTGTTCTAGATGAAGGAGTTTGACTATGTAAATTCAAAACTGGGCTGAGAGTGGATGGCAGTAGGGATTGGCCCTCGATGGAGAGAGAGCTAACATCCGAGCCCAGGAAGGGAGCAGAGAAGGTGGAAAGGAGCCAGGTGCCGGTGAAAACTCTGCAAGAGACTGTGCGTTCCTGCCCGCCCCCCAGGGAGGGGGGAGTAGAGAGTAGCAGACCCAGAGAGGTCAGCTGGGGTGAGGGGACAGGAGACGCACTCAGGAGGTGAGGGATTACCTTCACAAGAGCCATGGGCAAAGCAAAGCGATGGGAGACACAAGCCAGATGCTGTGGGCAGTGCAGTGGGTGAGAGGGGAGAAGGAGGGTGGTTAGGGCCCACCAGGGAGGCTGGGCAGGGGAAGGCTGGAGATGGGTGGTGGGCAATGGGGTTCAGGGAGTACTGAATGTTTGTAGGCTGGAAAGGGAAAGGCTCCGGGGCAGATGGAGATCCGAGTACAGAGAAGAGAGCAGGGAGACCCAGGTGGGGAAGTGCCCTGGACGAAGGAAAGGTTATCTCCCTCAGTGCAGTTGTTTTCAACTAGGGACAGCTAGCAATGTCCAGAGACACTTTCGATTGTCATGACTTGGAGAGAGGCAGTGCTACAAGATGTTGTTGGGGGGAGAGACCAGGGATGCAGCTCAACTTCTCACAATACACAGGACAGCCCCCCCAACAACCAAGACCTATCTAACCCCAAATATTAAGAGCGCTGAAGTTGAGAGGTTCTACTCTAAGCAGGTTAAGAATGGCAGTCAATGACGGAGTGGGGTGCAGTGGGGACCCCCGGGAGCTCACCCCCATGACCTCTATGAGTGAGTGGGGCAGGGATGATGGGCAGGGCTCCAGGAGAGAAGCAAAGGTTAAGAATAACCTCAGGCAGGGGCGCCTGGGTGGCTCAGTCGTTAAGCGTCTGCCTTCGGCTCAGGTCATGATCCCAAGGTCCTGGGATCGAGCCCCGCATCGGACTCCCTGCTCAGCGGGAAGCCTGCTTCTCCCTCTCCCACTCCCCCTGCTTGTGTTTCCTCTCTCACTGTGTCTCTCTCTGTCAAATAAATAAATAAAATCTTTAAAAAAAAAAAAAAAAGAATAACCTCAGGCAGGTTACTGAGCAGGCAGAAGTCCTGCTCTGGGGGTCCCAAAGCACACAAGAGAACCCACAAGAGAAACATCTGGGGCCACCCTTGAGAAATGAGGGGCACCTGAGAAACAAGGGGGCTCTGGAAGCAAGCCTCTCATGCCTCAATTGGCCGACTGCTGGACTCCCCCAAAGCCCTGTGGGTTTTTATTTTAATTAATCTCACATTGCCTTCATTCTTTGACTTTGCAATGCCCCCGAGTAATCTCAGGCCCCAGCCAGCCAGTCGGAGAAATGGAGGGGGGAGCCACTGCCCAGTTGAGCGGAGCAGCAGGGATTCCACGGGAGAGTGGGCATCTCCAAGGAAGTCCTGCATTTCAGAAAAAAATCACACCGCCACCCCCTCCCAACCCCCAGCCAAAATGCCCTACCGGTTGACATTAGAGATTAATGATCTGTAAAGTTTCTCGAAGTTTCCAAACCTCCGAGGGGCATCACATCTCATTCAGTTGATAGGATTTTGTTAACCATTACCATGGGCCAGGGGTTGGGAAGCTCAAGCCCAAGAGAGCAACCTTCTATTAAGAAACCAGGGCTCTGGGGGCGCCTGGGTGGCTCAGTTGGTTAAGCGACTGCCTTCGGCTCAGGTCATGATCCTGGAGTCCCGGGATCGAGTCCCGCATGGGCTCCCTGCTCGGCGGGGGGTCTGCTTCTCCCTCTCATGCTCTCTGTCTCTCATCCTCTGTCTCTCAAATAAATAAATTAATTAATTAATTAAAAATTAAAAAAAAAAAAAAAGAAACCAGGGCTCTGCAGCTTAGTCAAATCACCTCACCTGCGAAAAGGGAAAATAAACCCTATGTCATAGGGCCGGAGTGAGGATTAACTGAGAACTATATATTCAAAGCATATGGAACAGCACCCGCCAAGAGTTTGCTCTTATTAGTACGTGTTAGTTAGGCATTATCTGAAGAATAAAAGAGTGGGCGCCTGGGTGGCTCAGTTGGTTAAGCGACTGCCTTTGGCTCAGGTCATGATCCTGGAGTCCCGGGATCGAGTCCCGCATCGGGCTCCCTGCTCGGCAGGGAGTCTGCTTCTCCCTCTGACCCTCCTCCCTCTCATGCTCTCTGTCTCTCATTCTCTCTGTCTCAAATAAATAAATAAAATCTTTAAAAAAAAAAA
>NC_138369.1:5247671-5254855 GCF_054177405.1 Leptonychotes weddellii | reverse complement strand
GTAAACCCATCTACTGGCCCCTGGAAGCCCAGGCACAAATCCACAATTAATTACCAAAGCTACAAGGAACAGAAGAGCAGGGAACCACACACACACACACACTTGTGCACACGCACATACATACACTCCTAATGAGAACCCAAGCCAACTGCTACCTTTGTTGTGCCCACTGCACACTGAGCATTCGGGCCTTGGACCCACTGTGTAACAGAGAGGAACTCAGCAAACCTGGGGTGTCAACTTCAGAGCCCCTGTGGTCTTTCTCATGGACCTCATTCACCGTCACGGAGCTCAGGAGCTGCGGCTCCTTCCCTCCCCGACCCCTTCCTCACCATGACTGATTTCCTTTTATGGAGAATTCTGAAAAAGTAACCCAACAGATATTTTTAAAGCAGGGCCTCAGACACCAGTGGGAAACTCCAGCCATGTTCTCTTAACGGGTTCTTCATTTCTTGCCCCCAACCAGAAAGGCCTGCTACCAAGCCCAAAGAGGATGCTGGAGTTGGGGTTTGCCTCCATCTGCTGCCAGCACAGGGAGTCCCAGGAGGGAAGTCCATGGGGCTAGGGGGTATGAGAGGCTCACCTGAGGTTGGAGACCTCCCTGAGCTGACAGGTAAAGAGCCCTTCATGAAGGGCAGAGCTGGAGGTGGGGCTGCGGGGGTTATGGGGGGACATGGGACATCCAGCAGCAGCAGTCCAGAGCCCCACAAGGGCACCACACAGAAAGGTTCGAGTTCTTACTCCCTCTGGCACTGACTTTTGAGCAAGTCGAATTGTCTCCTACAGGAGCCTCAGTTTACTCCTCTATGAAATGGGCAAACAGTATCAACTGGGGGGGGGGCATGGTGAAGGTGCAAAGAGATAAGCTCATGGCTTTTGGTGACACTATAATGATCATGATAAAGACACCCCTGCTTCTGCTACAACAAAGGCCCTGTTGCCAAGGCGCTAGAGTTTGCCTCTGGACATCTGGAAACAGAACCCAAAAGTGTAAACATGGATCTGAAGTCCGCGTAGCCACGGGCCTAGATCCAGGAAGAGGGGCTAGGATTCTACCATTCTCCCCCTGGAGCACCTATCAACAGGGACCCCAAGGGACCCTCAGTCCAGTCACCCTCGACTCTGGCTCCAAAACCCGTGCGCCCCCGGCATTTAACTGTCCAAGGCCGCCTGGACCCAGGGACCCCACTTCACAGAGGACCTGGAGAAGACGCGTGTCGCGTCCCCGGAGCGAGCTGGGCTCGGAGAGGGCTAGGCACGGGTCCGAGGCGCGCTTGGGAGACGCACCCGCGGCGGGGCGGGCACTGGGGCAAGGTTCCTCCCGCCCGGGGCCCGCACACGGGGCGCGGAACCGCGAGCCCAGGCGGGCAAAGGCCAAGGTCAGCGGCTTCCCGCCCCACGCGGGGCCGAAGCTACCGTCCTGGCCACCCGCACCCCTACACGCACCGAGGAGGGCTCTGGGTCCACGGCGGTGGGCTCCATTTTGGCAAGGGGTCCCCCTCCCCACCGCGCTGCTCCCCGCCCACTCCCGGACCCCCAGACTCACCCTCTCCGGGGTACAGGTGGCCCGTGGCACCCAGCAGCAGCGCGGCCACCGCCAGCAGCAGCGGCGCGGTCGCCGCCCCCCGCCCAGCCCCGGTGCCCATGGCTGCTGGAGCGCGGGGTCCCGGCGGATCAGAGCGCGCGGCGCCGGCCCGCGGGGGTCATGCTCTGAGGCGGCCGCCCGAGCGGCGCTGGGGGACGCGCGTCCTTCTCTTCCACGCCGGCGGCCCGCGGGCCGCAGCCCCCGCCCGGGAGGGCCCTTCAGACAGCCCCAGGAAGGGGCGCGGGGCCTCGGCCGCTACAAATCAATCCGGCGGCGCCGCGGCGGAGGCGGCCCCGACGCCGGACCACTGCGGCCCGGGCCCCGTCCCGCGGTCTCCCGGCCCGGAGCCCCTCGCTGCGCCCCGGCCGCCCGGCTCTCGGCCCGGAGCGCCCTGGGCCACGATCTGCGAACGCTGAGACAGACGGACGCGCGGACAGACAGACGCGCGGACTGGCGGGCGGGCACCTGGGCAGGCGAGTGGCGGGCGGGCGGCGGGAGCGAGGGCTGCTCGGCCCGTAAACAACGCGGCCCGTCAGCTGGGCCCCGTGCGGGTCGCGGGAAAAGGCGGCGCGGATCGAGACTCGGAAGGGACTCGGCGCCCAGGAGAGGCCCCGGGAGGGGTGGAGGGAGGACCGCGAGAGGGAGGCGCCGCCCCGCCCCGCCCGTCAGCCTCCCTACCCCGGGCCCCGAGCTGGAGGCCCCCGGCGCGCCCTGGCCGAGGGGGCGCCCCCGACACCCCACGACTCGCGTCTCAGAGTTTGGGGGCGCCCCACATGCCCGACCCATCGAGACGGATCCCTTCCTTAACGTTTTTGCTATTTCGTTCCCTTGGACTCTGGCAGGCTCATTTTGATTTTCTTAAAAATATTTCATTAAAATACTGTTTCTCTTGGTCACTGGGTTTTTTGGTACTCCCTTAAATATTGCGCTCGCGTCACCCTCGTCCCAGTCCTGCCAGCGCGTCTCGTAGTAGACGCGCGGGCGCCCCCGCCCAGCGCCAGGGCCCTGGGGACAGCCACGTGCACGCGCGCCCAGTGCACTCAGTGTGCTCCGTGGCAGGGCTACGGGAGCGGGGGTGCCTTAGGCGCGGCCTGTGGTTCAAGTCGGAGAAAAGACACCCGGGAGAATGTGCAGAACCTCGCAGAAGAGCAAACCAGGCCCCAGAGAGCCCGGTTGCCGCACAGGTAGACACACCCGATTTCCAATACACAGACCCAGAGTCCGTGTGTGTCTGAGTGTCTAGCAAATGGCATTCACGAATAGGGCACGATAGCGGCCGACCCACCTTGGGCGGTGGGGGGGGGTGGGGAAGGAGCCTTAAGTCTAGAAAGCCAGGACCGAGTGGAATCTGGCTCCCCCTCCCCTCACTTCCTGTGTGGCCTTGGACGTGGGACTTTACTCCCTCTCTCTCTCTGGCTCTCTGGGTTGGCCTCAGCTCTGTAATGGATGTAACAATACCTGCAGGTCAGATCTGACGAGGTGCAAGAGCAATAAAGCATGAGAAAGCACCCGGCACAATTCCAGGCAGAGGGTGCTCATTCTTCGTCTGGTCCATTAAACAAATATTAGTTTGCCAGGAGCTGAGCCCACGGTTTCTCTAACCCACCAAACCTACTCCCGCCTCGGCTGTTTCCTGGGCCTGTCCCTCCAGTGGCTGGCTCCACCTCTGTGCTCCACTCTGCAAATCCACCCCCCCCAATCCCTTTGTTCCCTTACCTGTTATTTACATCACTCCAGTATCTCCTGAAATTCTTTGGGTTTCCTGTGTGTCTTCTCCCTTCTCCACGAAGCGGAAAGTGTGTCCATCTTCTTCACTATTTTACACCCAGTGCCTGATCTATCTGTTGCTTAATAAATATTTGTTGAATGGAAGAGTCAACATGCAAGAAGTAATGAGGATTTACAATGAGCAAAATAAACACACTCTGTTTCCTTGTAGACCTCACAGTCTGGCGGGGCAGAGGGTCATTAATTAAATAATCCTGGGGGCATAAAGAGGGGTGGAGGTAGGGGGGATAGGGAAGGAAGACAGTTTGGGCTGAAATCTGAAGGTGAGGAGGAGTCAGCAAAGGAAAGCATGGAAGTGTTCTAGGTAGGGAGACAAGCATGAGCAGGGGCCCAGAGGAAGTCCGGCAGGTGTTCTCCCAATGGACCTAGGCACAGAGAGAGGAGAAGGGAAGGTGGACTCAAAGTCAGGGCTAGAAGGAGAAGAGCCTTGGATATACCATGTTAAGCCCCCTCCCAAACCGTCTTTATCCTAAAAGCAGTGGGGAGCCACTAGAGGGTTTACACAAAAGGGCTGACATAATCTGATTTTCTTTCCAATAATCCCTCACCGTGTGCCATGGGGCAAGCATGGACCCAGGGAGAACAAAGAGAAGGTGGCTGCAGTCCCAGAATATCAAGAATTGTAGGTTCGATAAATGTCCCCCTTCTTCCTTATGCAAACCTGTCCAGAGCTGTGGGTTTCCCTCGGATCCACGGGAACCCCAAAAGCCACCACAGTTCCAAGTAGGAAGTGTGTGCTGAAAAACACATGGAAGGAAACACGCTGTCCTCTGGAAATCCTTCAGGACACAGGACTTGTGTGTTGGATATAAGTTGAAAGAATCATTTCGGTTGTGACTTGGAAATAAAGACCCACCACTTCCTGAAACTGCTCCCTGTTTCTTTCACAAAACCCCCCCAGCACCACCACCCCAAAAAAACAAGTTTCTAAAAATTGAAAGTCAACCTCTGCCTTTTAAAAATCATTGGGACAGGGGCGCCTGGGTGGCTCAGTCGTTAAGCATCTGCCTTCAACTCGGGTCGTGATCCCGGGGTCCTGGGATCGAGCCCCGCATCAGGCTCCCTGCTGGGCGGGAAGTCTGCTTCTCCCTCTCCCACTCCCCCTGCTTGTGTTCCCTCTCTCGCTGTCTCTCGCTGTCTCTCGCTGTCCAATAAATAAAATCTTTAAAAATAAATAAATAAATAAATAAATAAATAAATAAATAAAAAAAAATCATTGGGACAGAAGCAGAAAAACCACACTTTGGCAATCTCCAAATAATTGATTAGGGCAATAACCATCTGGGAATGCCAAAACTAATGGTTGGAGTTTTGAGAAGTAAAGGAGTATTTCCATGGTCTCCAAGTATTTGTCTGCAAGATACTTGTCAATGATAACGGAAAGGAAAAACAGTAGCTTCATAGAGGAGAAAGCTTGCAGACTTAATCACCCTAATTAAGTGATCAAAGTTGCTTCTGGATTTTCTGTTGTCATGTAAGACATTACCGGGACAATTGGGGAAGACTAAAAAAGGTCCATCAATTATATAATAGTACTGAATCAATATTAATTTGATCGGTGTATGGAGGCGATGTGAGAGAATGTCTTTGGTTTTACGAAATACATACTGAGGGGTACCTGGGTGGCTCAGTCGGTTAAGCGTCTGCCTTTGGCTCGGGTCATGCATGATCCCAGGGTCCTGGGATCAAGCCCCATATCGGGCTCCCTGCTCAGCAGGGAGCCTGCTTCTCCCTCTCCTGCTCCCCCTTCTTGTGCTCGATCTCTTTCTCTCTAATAAATAAATTAAAAATCTTAAAAAGAAAAAGAAAAAGGAAATACATACTGAATGAAGTATGTAGGGATAAAGGGGCAGACTGCAACCGACTTTCAAATCACTTCAGAAAAAAAACAGACAGAAAAGAGAGAACAAAGCAGAAGTGATAAAGTGTGACAAAATTTGTAAATCTGGTGAAGAGTGTGGACATAGAGATTTGCTGTACTAGTCAAACAGCTTTGCATGGAGTCTAGCATCATATCAAAATCAAAAGTTTTAAATTTTGAAAAACTATTTGGGGTGGGGCGCCTGGCTGGCTTAGTCGGTAGAGCCTGTGACTCTTGATCTCAAGGTTGAGAGTTCAAGCCCCACGTTGGGTGTGGAACCTACTTAAAAAAAAAAAAACCTATTTGGGGCTTTTTATTTCACTTTGTTTTTGTTAGACTGGCTTTGGTTTGACATTTAAACACATTGTATTCGGAACGCATGATCTAAAGAGAAAGCAAGCTTGGTTCATAGTTCATGAATATAGGCAATAAACACTTTTGTTGCCCATCACAGAGGTCTTGGGGAGACCTCACCATCAACCTGCTGGGGGCCTTCTCTTAGCAGGTCCCTCTGGTGCAATCATCCTCAATCTAGCTGTTTTCCATTTCACTGAAGCAGGGAACCAAATGTAAATCCAGATTCCTACGCTGTCATGGAAACCTGCTTTAATACATTACACTTAGGAGTAAGGAGGCAAAAAAAAAAAAAAGTACAGACTGAGTTCTGAGTTCACTTGTGAATAACAGTGCAAAAACCCCACATGGAGAATTTACTAAAAGAACCAGGCAAATTAAAACACACACACAGCACCAAAACCAATAGCAGGATAAGTGGAACCAGGAGTGCAAAGATGGTTCAATGCTAGGAAGTCTAGCCATCGAGATCATTGTTTTAATAGATCCAAGGAGGGAAGGCTCCTGAGCCCCTATCACAAAACTACAAATGTATTTGATGAACTCAAAGCCATTCAAAAATGAAACCGTAAGACGCTACAATGTGGAAATACTGTTTCATAATTTCAAAGTAGGGAATATTTCGTTAAGCAAGGCACAAGTCCCAAATCTAAAATCCAAAAATAACAAATTTGGCAATGTAAAAACAGATTATATGAATTGCAAAAAAAATTCATACATAAAGTCAAAAATCAGATTTTTAAAAGTGAGAAAAAAATTTTTAAGTGAGAAAAGATTAAATGACAGATAAAGGTCATGCATTCTACTATATTACAAAATATACAAAACATAGTACTTTTTTTCAGTGAGATAAAACCCCAAACTCTTGTTTGCCAAAATTTAAATGGCAAAGGACATGAATAGGCAGCTCACAGAAACAGACTGCTGAAAAGAAAAAAAGAAAAAGAATACAAAGGGATTTATACATATAAGAGGATGTTCAGCTTTTTTCATGGTTAGAGATATGCCCACATCATTTTCACTGAATTTGCCAACAATCAGAAAAACGGGCAACACAATATGAACATCTGTGAGAAAGCAGACACTCTCGTAATCACTGGTATAAATCAGGTCAATCAATGGGAGGTGATTTGGCAATGACTTTCAACAAGTAAATTGCACTGACCCTTTCCACCTCTCATCTCATTTCCAGGAATTTATATGCTGCCCAGGTATACTCCCATGATTTGAGAGAGAGAGAGAGAGAGAGAGAGCGCAGGGGTGAGGTGCAGAGGGAGAGGGAGAGAGAGTCTTTTAAGCAGACTCTGCGCCGAGTGGGCAGCCTGGGGGTGGGGTGGGGGGGACTCCATCCCACCACCCTAAGATCACAACCCAAGCCGAAACCAACAGTCAGAAGCTCAACTGACTGCGCCACCCAGGTGCCCCCAAGATGATTGTTTTCTTCTACCAATGTCACACCCTGCCTTTATAACCTCAAAACTAAAAAAAAAAAAGAAAAAAAAAAAACATGAAAACCCATGAAAAGATTGGTAGTTACCATAACTTGTTGATGCAAACCCTATGTAAATGGTTTAAGAGATGAAAAAGAAAGAGAAC
>NC_138369.1:5197207-5247171 GCF_054177405.1 Leptonychotes weddellii | reverse complement strand
GAAGGCAGACGCTTAATGACTGAGCCACCCAGGCGCCCCTAAGGTAATTTTTTAAAAAAGGAAATAGAAGAACACGCTTCGGACACCTCAGCCATCCAGCATCACTGGGATGCAGTGAAAACAGTAGTTTGGGGGTGGGGCTTATCAAGAAACCCCTTTTCTGTTTCTGAACTGTTCCCAGGGAGGGCAGCTCTGACCTTGAACTCCACACCCCCTCACGCCCAGTGCTGACCCAGAGGTGAACCCCATTGACTCCAAGATCCCCACCCCACTCCTGGCTGCCCGACAGCCCCTTTAACTTAAGGTTTAATGTACCATCTGCAGTTCTGGGTCCTGAAGTCACCTCCTGATCATTCGTTTAACAAATGCTAATTGAGGGGCACCTGGGTGGCTCAGTAGGTTAAGCATCCGACCTTTGAATTTCGGCTCAGGTCGTGGGATGGAGCCCCATGTCGGGCTCAGCGCTGTGCATGGAGCCGGCTTAAGATTCTCTCTCTCCCTCTCCCTCTGCCCCTCCCTCCTGCTCGTGCTCTCTCTCTCTAAAAAAAAAAAAAAAATTAATTGCGCGTTTACTAGGTGCCAAGCTAAGTGTATCCATCCCTTGTTGCTACTGTAACAAATTACCACAACCTTGGTAGCTTAAAACAACACATTTATTATCTCACAGTTCTGGAGGTCATAAATCCAAAACCATCTGGCTAAAGCAAAAATCAAGGTGTCTGGCGCACCTGAGTGGCTCAGTCTGTTAAACGTCTGCCTTCAGCTCAGGTCATGATCCCAGGGTCCTGGGATCGAGCCCCGCATCGGGCTCCCTGGGAGCCTACTTCTCCCTCTCCCTCTGCTGTTCTCCCTGCTTGTGCTCTCTCTCTCTCATCCTGTCATATAAATAAAATCTTTAAAAAAAAAAAAAAATCAAGGTGTCTGAAAGTTCTTCTTCCTTCTGGAGGTTCTAGAAGAAAACCCGTTTCTTTGCCTTTCCCGGCTTCTAGAGGCCTCCTTTCATGCCTTGGCGCATTGGTCACTCGTCCACCTTCAAAGCTGGCCATGCCAGGCCAAGTCCTTCTCACGCCACCATGTCTCTGGTTTTCTCTCTGCTGCCTCCCTCCTTCACATTTAAGGATGCTCCTGATTAACACTGGGATCCCACAGATAATCCAGGCTCATCTCCCCACCTCCGGGTCAGCTGATTAACAACCTTGATGCCCCTTGCCAGGCAGCCTCACAGATTCCTAGGTTCTAGGGATTAGGAAGTAAACATATTTTCAGGTGCCATTGTTCCGCTTACCACACTGCAGCTGTGGCCTTAAGTAAAACAAACGATCTCTGCCCTTGTTTGTAGAGATGACAGTCTAGTGGTAGAAAACAAGCAATAAACACGCTGGGGGGTGGTGGCTGGGTGCAATAATAAAGATAATGGCAGATAGCAGGGAGTGCTGTGAACAAAATAAAACAGCAGGATCTGATAAGAGTAAAAACACTCTGCGCTGGGGAGTCGACAAAGAGCCCTGCGGCATACCACTCCAGACCACCTTGCAGTGTGACCTCACACTGAGAAGTCAAACGTGGTGTCCTCTTGGAGGCTGCTTGCTTCTACGTGAATGCCACCACCCCTCGTTTGGAGAAAGAAAACATCAACTCTCCTAAAAGCACATCCTCTTTGATAAGAGTAGTTCTGCCACCATCTCTAATTACAAAGGAGGTCAAGAAGGATCCCGAAGCAATAAGCCGCTCAGATCCAGGCAGAGGGGGGCATAAATAGTAAGGAACAGGTCCACAGGCCTCCAAGGTGGGGGTCGAGAGGAAACGCATGGGCTCTAGGTGCCAGATTCAAAGGGGAGACTGGGAAATGAGGCTGCAGGGAGGGAGGGGGACCCCCACATAGATGAGGGGATGGAGGAGTGATCTCAGCCTGCTAAGTCAGAGAGGGAGGATTGGACCAAGTCCTGAGTGTGAATGGAAGCCAGCCAGGGGAGCGCTTGAGACAGGACCGGAGTGCGATTCTGCCACACTCAGCCTGATCCCGCATCATCTTTCCCATCTTGGCCAGTGGAGGCTCCTCCTTTCCCATTGCAATGGCCGAAATTATCACTGGAGTCACCTTGTCACTCCCGCAATCCTTCAGAAGATGCTATTGGTTCTTCCGGCAACATCCATCCAGAAACTGAACGCTTCTCAGCAACTCCTCAGTCCCCAGCCTAGTTCACTCCATCACCGCTCACCCGGATTAGCACTGACACTACCCTACCCCACACCGGGTACCCAGCACCCCCTTCTTGAACCCCACAGGTTGTCCTCCCTGAAGAAACCACCAGAGGGCGCCGGTGAGCACCCACGTCAGGTCCTGCCCTTCTCCGCTCACAGCCTTCCAGGGCTCCCACCTTGGGGGGCAGGAGTTCTGAGTCCTCTCTCAGCCCACAAGACCCTGCAGGACCTGCCCTTGTCCCCTGCCTGCCCTCCCCTCCTCCCTGTCTCTCCCTCACTCACTCTGCTCCAGCCACACAACCTCCTGCCTGTTCCTGGAACACACCAGACCCAGGGCTGCCCCAGGACCTTTGCAAAGGGCTGTGCCCTCTGCCTAGAACACTCTTCCCACAGATACCCACAAGGCTCCCTCCGTCCCTTCTGATCTCTGCCCTAATGCTAACCTCAGCAAGGACTTCTCTGACCACCCTATTTGAAAATCTGCATCACACCCTCACCCCCAGTGATTTTTGTCACCCTCTCTCTACCTCTCTCTTGTAGTTATTGCCATCTGAGTTTGCTATCGGTTGTGTATTTTTATCATTTGTTGCCTGGCTCCCTCCTCTCAACCATAAGCTACAGGAAGGTCGGAGTCCCCATACTGAGCACCACTAATCCCAGAGCGCAGTAGGTGAGTGAGAAGTATTCGTGCATGGGGGGATGGATGATTTCTGTTCTGAGCTCACACTGGCTATGGGTGGAGAATGCACAATGGGGCAAGAGTGGAATCTCGGGTAGAATGGTGTAGCCACTGTGGGAAACGGTTTGACGGCTCCTCAGAAAGTGAAACCTGGCGGTAAGGTATAACGCAGCGATCCCACTTCTGGGCAGATACTCAAAAGCATTGAAACCAGGGCCTCAAGGAGATCTCCGCACACCCACCACGTTCAGAGGGGCATCAAATGCCTTTCAATAGATGAACGGATAAACCAAATGTGGCCCATCCATACAATGGAATATTAATCAGCCTTAAAAAGGAAGGACATTCTGATACCTGCTACAATAGGGTGAACCTGCAGGGCCCTGTGCTCCATGAAGCAAGCCAGACACAGAAGGACAGACACTGCAGAGGAGTCCTGTCCACAGAGACAGAGAGTAGACGGCAGGAGCGAAGGGCGGGGGGGGGGGGGAAGGAGGGGAGGGGAGTCCGTGTTTCACGGGGACAGAGGTTCAGTTTGGGGAGATGGAAAGTTCTGGAGATGGATGGTGGGGACGGTTGCACAACCATGTGAACGAGCTTAGTGCCACAGAACTGTACAGCTAAAATGGTTTAAATGGTAAATGTTATGTTACGCATATTTTACTACAATAGGAAGAGAGAAATAAATTTAAGTAACTCAAGTGAAGAAAAAAGTACTAAGTAATAAGAGTATGGTGGCAGCCGAGGAGGTGAGACTCCCTAACAAACACGCTCATAGAGTTGATAATGCTGAGGTGCTGTTCACAGTGCACGCTGTGATGATCCTGTTGTTCCTATCTTACAGACAGGGAAACTGAGGCACGGCGGTGAAGTTCACACGGCAGCAAGTGAGCAAGTGCAAAGGCTAGATTCTAGCATCTTTAACCATGCCCTGGTCCGCCTTCCTATTCTCTTCTCATGCTGTACACTCATTCTAAAATTATTGGAGTCTTCCTACGTGCTATGCATTGAGCCAAATCCCTTGCATGCATTAACATATATAATCCTGCCAATATTCCTATGTGGCAGATGATATTATTATCCCCATCCTGCAGATGAGTAAATCGAGGTTATGCCCTCCTCCACAGGGGCTCTGACCTCATCCCTCCCCAGCTGGAAACCTCTGTGGCTCTCCATCCCCCCTCAGGCGAAAATCTAAGGTTACCTTAACACGACCTTCAAGGCTCCTAGCAAGCTCAGAATCTTATTTCCACCTCTCCCCCCAGCACACGCCTCCTTTGCTCTGGCCATTCCTGACTCTCTGCAGAGGTGAACAGAACAAACGTTTTCCAGCCTCAGAGCCTTTGCAGGTGCTCTTTCTCCTGCCTACAAAGTTCTCCCTTTCACCCCAACTAACTCTTCTTTGCCTGTTAATGCTAACCTCTGGGGAGATTCCCACCCCCATCCCCCCCACCGACCATCCCCCGGCTCACAGCTCGGTTAGGCGAGCTGTGTATCTCCGTTCCTGCAATGCCTGGTGCTCACCTCCGTTCCTGCAATGCCTGGTGCTCACCTCGGTCCCAGGTAACATTGTCACAGCTCCTTCATTAGCGTATCCACTGAGCTTGAAAGCTGAGAGCAGAGGCATGTATCAGTTCTGACTCTATCAGCTACGAGTGTTAGAAACCCCAACTAGAAGTGGCTTAAATCTTAAGAAACAAGTACGCTATGATCTCACTTATGTGGAATCTAAAAAAGCTGAAATCAGAAAAACAGAGTAGAATGGTGATTACGAGCGGCTGGGCGGGGGAGTTGGGGAGATGATGTTTTCAGGGTACAAACTTGCAACTAGCAGATAAATAAGTTCTGGAGATCTAATCCACGACATGGTGATGATAGTCAACAATACGTGTCACAAACTTCAAGGCTGCTAAGAGATTCGATCTTAATTGTTCTCACCACAAAAAGGAAATTATAATTATGTAACATGATGCTACCTGTGGTAATCATATTGCATTACATAAATGTATCAAATCAACATGTTGTACACCTTAAATTTACACAATTATAGTTCATCAAAAAGAAAAACCTTAAGGGGACATATTATGTCTTGGAAGGAGGAGTTTTGATGTTGGGTGGCTCCCGGGCTCCTAAATTCAGCCGAGTCAGAAGTCAGATTCTTTCCATGTTTCTGCCCATCCATCTGCAGCATGTTGAGTGAATGAAGATGTTGAGTTCAGTTTGGAGATACACTGAGTTAGGGGGGAATACCCAGGAGGAATATCCAGGAGGCGGCTAGATTTCAGAGCCCTGGGTGAGATAGGAGACAGAGGATCAGACCCTGGGAGGGTGTGTGGAGTGAGAAACTGGCTTTGCCCAACATTTATGAAGCACCTACTGCATACCAGCACTAGATGGGCTCTGGGGATTCGGTGATTCCGTGGGGTGGGTTCTCTCAGAAGCAGACCCAAGCCAAGAATTTGGATGCAAGGATTTATTAAAGAGGAGCCCGCATCCTGTGGGGAGCTCTGGCATGTGAATTACGTCTCAGAGTTTGTTCTGCTTCCACGGGAGGGAGGGAGCTTTGTACTTCTGCACCAGTCAGTCAAGAAGGTAAGGAGACGAGGAGCCTTCCAGGAACTTCTGGGTCACTTCTGGGAGAGCCACTCCAGAGCCGAGGACAGCACTGAAGGCCACAGGTGTGAGTTCTCAGTAGAAAAGCATGAAGGGGGAACGAGCCCACAGAGCTGGGAGAGAGACCTGGGTGGGCACCAGCAAGTTCATGTCCAAGTCCACTGTGCCGCTTATCAGAGTATGATCTCAGACAAGTCCCTTCACTTCTCTGGACCCCATTATGCAATAACCTCATCTTTAAAATGGCACCTACCTTGTACATTCATTCTGCAAATATTATTGAGCGCCTACCATGTGCCAAGACTAGGGACCCAGAGGTGAACAGAGCAGTTAAAACTTCCTTTTCCCATGCAGCAGAGGAGGGAAACACACAATAAACAAAATGAGTAACTGACCTATACAAAGTCCATCAGACTGGGAGGTATGCCATGGAGAAAATTATAACAGGGATATAGATGTTGCCAGCCAGTGGTTTAGAGAGTGAAACTTTAAATAGGAAGATCCAGAGGGCCTCTATGATGTGGCAGTATCTGAGCAGAGATCGGAAAGGAGTGAAGAAGGGCATTTGAGGAAGAAGGAACAGCCAGTACAAAGGTCCTGAGGCAGGATGGTGCTGGCTTGTTGGAGGAACAGCAGGAGGCTGGTGTAGCTGAAGCAGAGTGAGAGGCGGTAAGTTCAGATGGGTAAGAGGTGATACTCAACACCACAGGGTCTCATAGCCCATCGTAAGAACTTCAGATCTGACTCCTAGGTCTGTGGATTATTTAATTTGGATTAAATGAGATAAGGCAGTCTCTGCACTTAATACAGAGCCTGGCATATAGCAAATGTTCAGGAAACACCAGCCAAGGATTATTTCTCGAGACCATCAACAGAAAAGAGTATGGAACCTTCTGTAAATTGCATTGAAAAAATGGAACATCATAAACAGCCCTAGTAACAAAATAATTATCTCCCACCATCACCATCTGCCTATGGACAGCCACAAAACCCCTAGAACTCAGCCCCCGATGTGGCCTGACCTCTGGTCCAAGGAATGGGCCTGTCTGAGACCTCAGTGCACGTTCCCAGCCCAGGAGAACCCAAAGGGCAGTTTTGAAGTCACATCTGCTGTCCACCATCAGGCACGTCCAAAACAAGCAGTAGCTGATAAACCGACTCTATTCTGAGTAGGTTCCCACGCCCCACCTGCCCTGCCCTAAACGGAAAGACACTTCTCTCTCCTTGGCTGAGAAATGCAAAGGTGCTCAATAGCCCAGGAGAAAAAAGGAATAAATTGATTCCAAGTGAGGAATTCAGCCAGTTAGGACAGTCAGTTATGATAAACCTCAATGTTTTAGTCTGTCTTGCTCCCTTATGTAGCTATCTCTTGACCTCAGTTTCCAGATCTGTAAAATGGGCACTGTGGGTTGATGAATGATGATTCAGAGAGAGCCCCTTCCATCTTGTGCCTCTGCCGTCCCTGGGATCTCTGCACACGTTTGTTGCAGCATTCCTTGAAGAGGGAGAGGGAAATAACCCAACTGTCCATCTGCAGGGGACTAAGTAAATACATACTAAAGAACATTCATGTTGTAGAACAAGGGTTGGTTTTTGTAAATAAAGTTTTATTGGCACAAAGCCACATCCATTTGTTTCTATATCACCTATGACTACTTTTGCGCTATGACAGCAGAGGTGAGTGATGGCCACGGAGACCATCTGGATCTAGGAAGCCTAAATATTTACTCTCTGGCCCTTTAAGAAAGTTTGCCAAGTCCTGCTACAGGATATTATACCACCCTTAAAAGTAGCATGCCTAGTCTTGTTTTTCCAAACGTAAATGGGAGGATGAACGTGATCTATGATTACAGCAAAAAAAAAAAAAAAAGGTGCAGAAAATTATGCATAGTACAATTCCATGTTGGCAAAATATATGGGTATAATTTATTTATTTGAGTATAGACAGAGAACCTAAGAAAATACATATACAGGTGTGTATGTGGGTTTATAGCATTCTGGGAGGATATACAAACAGTAATTATCGTGGTTAGAATCACCTTGAGGGACTTCCACATTCTCTATTTTGGTGTTGTTGGTTTTCGTTTTGTTTATTTTTTTTTTACAATATGTACTCCTTTTTTTCAATTAAGCAATTGAAAACTGTTTAATTGTGAAAAAAATTTAATTGTGGCAAAATACATGTAACAAAAATTGACCATTTTTTTAATTTATTTATTTTTAATTTTATTTACTTATTTGACAGAGAGAGAGACAGTGAGAGAGGGAACACAAGCAGGGGAAGTGGGAGAGGGAGAAGCAGGCTTCCTGCTGAGCGGGGAGCCCGATATGGGGCTCAATCCCAGGACCCTGGGATCATGACCTGAGCCAAAGGCAGATGCTTAAGAACTGAGCCACCCAGGCACCCCTATTTTTTTTAAAGATTTTATTTATTCATTTGAGACACAGAGATACAGAGAGAGAGCATGAGCAGTGGGAGAGGCAGAGGGAGAGGGAGAAGCAGGCTTCCCCCTGAGCCAGGAGCCCGATGCAGGGCTCGATCCCAGGACCCCGGGATCATGACCTGAGCCAAAGGCAGACACTTAACCATCTGAGCCACCCAGGTGCCCCCAAAATTGACCATTTTAACCATTGTTAAATGTACAGCTCAGTGGTGTGATGTACACTCACATTATTGTGCAACCATCCCCACCCTCCGTCTCCAGAACTTGTTCATCTTGCAAAACTGAAACTCTGTCCCCACGAAACACTGAGTCCCCATCTCCTTCCCCCAGCCCCCGACTCCCACCATCTACTTCCTGTCTGTATGAATTTGATGACTCTGGGGACCTCATATAAGTGGAATCCTACAATATCTGTCCTTTAGTGACTGACCTGTTTCACCGGAATAAGGTCTTCAAGTTTCATCCATGTCGTAGCAGGTGTCAGAACATCCTTCCATTTTTGCTAGATAATATTCCATTGTACAGATGCAGCACGTTTGGTTTATCCGTTTGTCCATCCATACACATTTGGGTTGCTTCCACCTTTCGGATATTGTGAATAATGCTGCTGTGAACATGGGTGTGCAAACATCTCTTACGCCCCTGCCTTCAATTTCTTTGGGTATGTACCCATAAGTGGAATTGCTAGATCACACTGGCAATTCTATTTTTAATTTTTTGTGGGGCCGCCATACTGTTTGCCACAGTGTCTGCTGTATTTTACATTCCTATGAGCAATACACAGCTTTTAAAATGAAACCCAGGGACGCCTGGATGGCTCGGTCGGTTAAACACTTGCCTTCAGCTCAGGTCATGATCCCAGGGTCCTGGGATGCAGTCCCGTATTGGGCTCCTTGCTCAAGTGGAGAACCTGCTTCTCCCTCTCCCGCTCCCCCTGCTTGGGTTCCCTCTCTCGCTGTCAAATAAATAAATGAAATCTTTTTTTAAAAATTAAATAAGTAAAGGGCGCCTGGGTGGCTCAGTTGGTTGAGCGACTGCCTTCGGCTCAGGTCATGGTCCCGGCGTCCTGGGATCGAGTCCCACATCGGGCTCCCGGCTCGGCGGGGAGCCTGCTTCTCCCTCTGACCCTCTCCCCTCTCATGCTGTTTCTCTCTCTCTCTCTCAAATAAATAAATAAAATCTTTAAAAAAAATTAAATAAGTAAATAAAAGCAAGGACATTACCAAGTGCTGTCAAGGAGGTGAAGGAACTGGAATGCCATATACTGCTGATGGGATGGGGGTGGGGGTAAAATGATACACACGCTTTGGACCAGTTTGCTGGCTTCCACTCCTGAGTCTTTACCCAGAAGAGGCGAAAGCATACGTCCACATGCGGATTTGTACATGAACTATCCTAGCTCTATCTGTAATTGCCAGGAAGCCAAAGCAAACCTAATGTCCATTCTCGGGAGAGTGAATAACGAAATTATAGTATCTGTCTGCTGGATGTGATTCAGGAATGAAACAGAGATCAAACTATGGACATGCAGAAGCATGTGGACAAATCTCGAAATCATTATGCTGAGTGAGATCACATGCTCACACCAAAACAAAAACAAAACCACATATGGTTCATTTCCATTTACATGAAGTACTAGAAAGTGCACGCCAGTCTCCATGGCAGAAAATACATCAGGGTTTTTATTGGTGATTTGGGGGTGGGGGTGAGACAGAATGGAACGATGATGAAGGGACAGTAAGAAATGTAGGGGGTTGACCAAACATTCATGATCTTAACTGTGATGATGGTTTTACACGTGTACAAATAGATCAGAACTCATCCGATTTGTTACTTTAAATATGTGCAACTTACTGTGTGTCAGTTTGGGGTTCTAGGTACCCTTGCCATAAACATCTTTGCCGTAGACATTTTCACCGCAAACACTTTGGCCATGTAACTCATGGGCCACAAGCCAATTTTACCATACAAGATTAAAAAAAATAATAATAACTGGTTGACAGTTTGGTTTGGCAGTTTGGCTTCATCAAAATGGTTAACAGTTTGGTTTCTCCCATTTTCATATTGTATAAATCTTAGCCCTCACAATGGTCTATACAGTGTCTCAGACTTTTGAGCCCATGTGTCCCATAGAACTTTGGAACATCTATCAATGGATCTGTGACAATATGTCAAAAACAAACAGGGCAGAAAGCTTTCACAACGCAATACAAAGCTGAGTACAAATACGCAGCCTAGGGGGGGCACCTGGGTGGCTCGGTTGGTTAAGCGTCTGCCCTCGGCTCAGGTAGTGATCTCGGGGTCCTGGAATCGAGTCCCCCATCAGGCTCCCTGCTCAGGGGGAGTCTGCTTCTCCCTCTCTCTCTGCTCCCCCTGCTTGTGCTCTCTCTCTCACTCGCTCTCTTGCTCTCTGTCAAATAAATAAATAAAATCTTTTAAAAAAAATACGCAGCCTACTATTTGGAAATAGATACTTTGGAGGGGGGGCGGGGAGAAGAGGGAAGGAATCTTTAGCAGCTTGCCCCATGCAGGGCTGGATCTCACAACCCTGAGCTCACGACCTGAGCTGAAATCAAGAATTGGACGCTTAACAGACTGAGCCATCCAGGCGCCCCTCTTTTTTTTTCAATAATCAATACACCCAATGTGGGGCTTAAACTCCAGATCCCAAGATCAAGGGTCAAATGCTCTACCACCAGAGCCAGCCAGGTGCCCCCGGATACCTTTCTTAATGAAGGAAGAAATTTTAGTGAAAAAAGAGTAAGTGGGTTACCAAATGAGGAGAAGAATCAACAAACAAATACATGTACAATACTGTGAACAGAAGACTTCGAAGACAAGTCCTTAGGTACCACCCACAAAATAAAAATCAGTTACTTGCACAGCATTGCTATGAATCTACACTATACATGTGGAATGTATTCAAATGTTTCATATTTCGCAATAAAGTCTTTTTAATTTTGTTCTTCATTTTTCATGTTTCATTATGTCCTTTTTTAAGGTCCCTCTTTTATTTTTTGTGATTTTAACTTTTACAGCAAAACTGCCTTAAGGTCGGTTAGGTAAGTGGCAAAAATCTTTGCAGCAAAGATGCTTACAACGAAAATACCGGACCTGGTCCCTTATGCCTCAACAGAGCCACTGAACAGAAAAGCAATGTGGTCCGTTTTAGTCCAAAGCAGTCCTACTACACACGCAGCTGCCTGGTAGGCTCCCGACTCTGCAGACCCCTCACCCCACATCTGTACCGCCCTGCACCTCCTCCCTGACCTCCCAGCTTCCACTCCTGCCCCCTAGAGTCCATTCGCAGCACTGCAGCCCTGGGGCTTTTCTTTATTTTCGATACAATACAGTCCGCGTGGTGCCCAGGGCTCAAGCGGACTGGCAAAGCCCCTCATGACTGCCCCTGCTGACCTCCCACCACACTCTCCCTGGCTCCCTATATTGCAGCCAAATGAAATCTTCCAGGACCACCCACCAGAAAGGCTCTGTTCGTTACTGTGTCCCCCAGTGCCTGGAACAAGGCTTGGCACGTTCCAGGCATCTGGGGAATCCTTTCCTCAATAACCTTCTTTGGGCTGGGTCCTGGAATTGACACTAGAAAACAGTGGTCTCTGTAAGCCCTCATGGAGCTTACAGTTGCATCAAATAATCCCACAAATGTATTAATATATTATAAATAGATTATATAGTTTATAAACATAATAGATAAATATATTATTACAAATGCCATTCATCTGCTCATTCAACTGCACCTTGCCAGTAATCATTTCTAGCATGCAGTGGGTCTTTCACCGCTCTGTGGCTGGCGTCTCAACTGGAAAGAACTTCTCCATCTAGAAAACTTCTCTCCCTCCGTCAAAACACAGCTTCAAGTTTACTTCCCCTGACTCTCCTCCCTCCTATACTTCATAAAAGGAACCCCTCTCTCTACTGAGCTACTGTAGAAATACATAAACTGGAACATTCAACTCAAGAAGTCAGTAAGAGAGTAACAAAAGTCAAGAAAGGAATTTGTAATGAGTTTCAAAGATCTTTCATCAATTAGAACACACACACACAAAAGGAATTTGGAAACTGAATAGCCACACCTCTAGCCAGTTTATCCAAGAAACAGAAAGAAAACAAATGCTATTCTCTAAAACTAAATAAACAGAGGCTTTTTTAAAAATAAAAGAATATGACATACAGCACTATGCTGAAAATTTTGAAAATCTCAGTGGAATTGAGCTTTCTACAAATGTATACATTACCAATATTAACTCAAGAAGAAGTAGAACACCAGGGCGCCTGGCTGGCTCAATGGGAAGTGCATGCAGCTCTCGATCTCAGGGTTGTGAATTCGAGCCCCACTTTGGGTATAGAGATTATTTAAAAATAAAACCTTAAAAAAAAAAGAAAGAAGGAGTAGAACACCTGAAGGAATCAATAAATACTGATGAAAAAACTAAAGATATTATCAAAAATAACGTCTCCAAAAAGATCAATCCCAAAAAGTTATGCCATTTTTCCACCTTCAAAAGTTCAAGAAATAGGTAAAGATTTCCAAAAGAGATGGAAAACTTCCTAGGCATTCTATAAACAGCCCAACCCTGATACAAAACATGACAACTTAGAAAAAAAAATTTGAAGACCAAGCTCACCAGATATATATATAGAGAGAGAGAGCAAAAATACTACATAAAAACCCAAGTTCACACACTCATACATCCAGAGCAAAAAAGCTCTGACCTTTTGGGTAAGTTTGGCACCAAAACTAAGTTGGTAGCCAACTTGACCCAAAGTTCCGGGAGCCTCTTGATAGTATTTATGACACAGAACGTGTGATGCATTTTTGCTGCTAAAATATTGATGTACTTGATTGCAAGGTCCTCCTGCACACCCCGCTAAGGTGTGTTCAGTGACCACAAAATATATGCCATCTATTGTATGTGTGTGTTTGTTAAATTAATAATTCGCCATGACCTTAGGGGTTAGTCCTGGGAATGCAAGCACACATCAATGTTGGCCCAAACAGAGTGCATCTCCTCCTAACTCCTCACTCGGCGATATCGCAGTGGTCGCTTGAAATTATCCACAACAGGAGTATTTACACCACAGAAACTGGCAAATGATTCTTTTTCCCCATTTGCCAGCACTCTACCGAGCACTGAAGTCTTTTAAATGAAATGAACTATCAGCCAGTGAAAGAAAACATAGGCATGCTCATCTTTAAAGAAGTCAGGAAGTTCTTTTGATAAACTCTTGATCCAGCCCTGATGGTAAAAATGTAGCAAGTTAGTAAAGGGAAGGAGGTTTTTATGGTGGGCATAGCACACGGACACACAGGCTCAGAAGTTTTATTACCTGCGTTCAAATCCCGATTCCTCCATTGACTGATTTTCCTTGAATTCTCTGACCCTAAGCTCCTTTCTATGTAATTGAGAATAACAATAGCACCTTACCTCTGAGGGCTGTTTTTAGGAATTATATTTATATTTGGTTCTGAGGGATCGAAACAATCCCTGTAAAATGCTTAGAAAAGTACCCAGCAGGGCGCCTGTGTGGCTCAGTTGGTTAAGCGACTGCCTTCGGCTCAGGTCATGATCCTGGAGTCCCTGGATCGAGTCCCGCATCGGGCTCCCTGCTTGGCAGGGAGTCTGCTTCTCCCTCTGACCCTCCCCCGTCTCATGTACTCGCTCTCTCTCATTCTCTCTCTCTCAAATAAATAAATAAAATCTTTAAAAAAAAAAAAAAAAGAAAGAAAAGTACCCAGCAAATATTAAGAACCTAGTAAATGATAACGCTTGCTATTCATTGTCAAATATGAAAAAAAAAAAAAACCCTTCCTAATGAGAAATTGTTTTATCTCAATGACTCCACCACATTTGACAGGGAAACGCAAACTTTCTTGTTACAATTAAAGGAAAAGAATATGTTGCCATTATTAGAATGTCTGTTGTCATTGTTAGTTAGTATTCGGATGTCCTAACCATCAGTATAACAAGAAAAAATAGCATTAAGAGAAAAGGAAATCAAATAATATTTCTCTACAGGAGGTAACCTTATTTACCCTAGAAAATCTAGCCAAAAAACTATTACAGTTAATAAAAATTCAGGAAGGCAACAGGATACAAAATAAATACATAAATATGAATAGACCAGTAATTACCAGGAAACATAATGGGGAAATGACTCATTTTATATTATTCACCCCAAATATGTCCAACCCATGAATATATTTCATAACAATAGTATAAGGGTTCATATGAACAAAATCATTAAATTTTTAAGGGATATAAAAAAGCTAAACAAATAAATATTCCTGGATGGGAAGAATATTATGAAGATGTCACTATGGGACAGATAACAACAAAAAAAAAAGATTTATAGAAAAGAACAGAAAATCCTTAAACAAACCCAAATAAAGATAATTATTTGGTATTTATAAATGAGGAACTTCAAATCAGAATGCAAACGGCTACTCATTCAATAAACAGACTTGGGACAACTCAGCCATCACCTGAAAAGAACAAAATTAAGTCTGACATGCCTGCCCATCAACCCTCACAACCAAATAAATTCCAGATGGACAAAAATGTGAAACCTAAAAACACTGCAGTAACCGGCCACTAGAAGAAAATACAAGATGGATATTTACCAAGGTATAAATAATAACGGAAAAGACTGAAATATTTGACTAGATAAAAAAATTTAAACTGCTAGGAGCTAAAAACCATTTTTTTTAAAAGATTTTATTTATTTATTTGACAGAGCGAGAGACAGCGAGAGCAGGAACACAAGCAGGGGGAGTGGGAGAGGGAGAAGCAGGCTTCCCGCCGAGCAGGGAGCCCAATGTGGGACTCGATCCCAGGACCCTGGGATCATGACCTGAGCCAAAGGCAGACGCTTAACGACTGAGCCACCCAGGCGCCCTAAAAAACACTTCTAAGAAGTTAAAAGAGGGGTGCCTGAGTGGCTCAGTCAGTTAAGCGTCCAACTCTTGATCTCAGCTCAGGTCTTGATCTCGGAGTCATGAGCTCAAGCCCCACGTTGGGCGTAGAGATGACCTAAGTAAATATAGCTTTTAAAAAAAAAAAAAAACTTTTTTAAGTTAAAAGAGAAAAGAACGTTTGAAACGTCTTTGCCGGGTTACTTGGGTGGCTTAGTTGGTTAGGCATCCGACTTCTCCCAGGGTCCTGGGATGGAGTCCCATATCGGGCTCCCTGCTCAGCGGGGAGTCTGCTTCTCTCTCTGCCCCGCCCCACCCCTGCTCATGCTTGCCTGCTCTCTCTCTCTCTCTCTCAAATAAAATAAATAAAATCTTTAAAAAAAGAAAAAAAGAAAGTTTATAAAATAAAATGAGCTGCGTTCTTTGCCTATCGGCTTGGTAAAACATAACATCCCGTGCCGGTGAGGACGTGGGGAAGCAGAAACAATGAATAAACTCAAAGAGCATCCAGAATGTAATAAAGAAACTAGTGCCCAGTGATCAGATGGTAAGCGATGGGTGGGGGGGTCTCCACTCCAGAGAGCAGATAACATTTGACCCAAGGCCTGGAGAATGAGAAGGGCCCAGCTGTGAAGGTCTGGGAGCGAAGAGAACGTCAGGCAGAAGTAGCTGCAAGTGCAAAGACCCTGAGGTCGGGGAGATCTGTCGGAAGAACAGAAAGGCAGCCTGTGTGACTGGAGGGTGGTGAGCAGTGGGAGAGGGGTCCGGTTTGTTGGGTTGCATGGATAGCATCTCAGCCTTGGGCCTGGCACGCAGCTGAGGCTCGATAAATGTAACAACTGTTACAAAGGATCCACAAGTGCCAGCCATGGGAACCTCTGCAGGGCGTAGCTCAGGAAGGCCCTGACCTGTCATCTTCCTCAGGTCCTCGGGCCTGCCGCCACCCACACCCGCCTGCTGGGAACCGGGCTGGAGATTCAGCACCATCTTGCCAGTCTCCCAAGAAACCTCTGGCAGACATCAGTGACTCCTTTTTTATTCCATAGCCATGCTCCGAGCAGAGTTCTTAAGAAGCCAGAGCCATTGACCTTGTAATGGATGATGGTGCCCACCAAGGACAGCAAATCCTGAATCGTGGCATTTGAACTGGGCTCCCTCTTCCGGTGAGAAGCCCCATGAGCCCCACGTCCCCTGGTCTTGAGCCTGGAAAGCGATACTCTGCTTGATCAGATCCGGCCTGGAATCCGGGCTGGCCACGTGACTTTCTACCTTGGTTTGACTGATGGAACGGGGTTGGACCCTCTAACATTCCACTAGCAATAGTGGAGAGTTCCAATGGCTCCATAATTTTGCTGCCATTTGCTGTTGTTGGAATTTCCCATGTTGGCCACTCTGGTGGGTGTGTGGTGGTATCTCGCGGTGGTCCTAATTTGCATTTTCCTGAAGAGCGATGATGCTGAGCATCTCTTCATGGGCTCCTGGCTATTCATTTGTTCTTACGTTCTGAAGCATCTGTCAAGTTTTTGCACCTGAGACACCTTTTATGTCTCTAAACTCGGCTCACGCTTCGGGATCCTGTCTGCCTCCCATGATGCTCAAAATGCTTTACAAGAGTTTCTCAGCCTCGGCACTTATCGACATTTGGGGCTGTATCATTCTCTGCCATGGGGGGAGGGGGGCATCCTGTGTTTTGTAGGATCTTTAGCAGCATCTCTGGCTTCCATCCACCCACTAAAATACAGAAGCACATCCCCCTGGCTGGTGCATCAACCAAAAATATCTTCAGACACTGACAGATGTCCCCTGGAGGGGGAAATTGCCCCTCATTTGAGAACCACAGGCTTAGAGTCACCCAGGCTTAGGTTACATCCCGCCCCTCTGGGTCTCTCTAGCTCTGGAACGGGGACCGATTGATACTGCCCCTCAGAGTGTGCCGCGCATTTGGTGCCATAACCTTCCGGATGCATGTGACTGGAGGGTGGTGAGCAGTGGGAGAGGGGTCCAGTTTGTTGGGTTGCATAGTACATGTATGATACACACCAGCTGTCCGATAGATCACGTTTATCATCCAGTTCTGTGTCTGAACTTGGCAGTGGAGTCGCGGAGCTGGATCCAGCCGGCAGAACCAGCCCCCAAACGTCGCAGCATGCGAGGTCCCAGCTCCCGTCCCTGGGAGCCAGGGGCCCCCTCCAAGAAAACTGTTCCCACTCCAGAAAGCTCTGGAGTCCTCCCTGGGAACGGCCCAGAGGCCCGGAAGCTGCCAGGAGGAATTTCCTCCACTTCATCCTGGTTCTTTGAAGGCTCATTTGGCTTGGGGGGGAGCCCAGAGGGGCTGGGGTCAAGGCTAGGAGGAGAAAGGGAGTCTCAGTGGGCCAAGCTCTTCTCTGGGTTTGAAATAAAGCAGTGCTGGGGGGAGGGGGAATGGGTGGGTCAGGAAATCCCTGGGATCAGGGGCCGGGTCTGAAGGCATGTGGGCACCCTGCATGGACGCTCTCGGACACACCTATGTGGGTACATACACAGGCATGTGGGGGATACACATGTATTCACGTGGGCACATGCACAGACATGCTTAAGCCCATGTTTGCACCTCCGTAGGCACACAGTACATTCAAATACACTCATGCAAATACACACACGGACAAGCTTGGGTGCACATGGACACCCGTGTGATCCCACATTCACAAATACACTCTGACACACCCATGTGGGCGCACACACAGGCGTGCTCAGCACAAGAAAACACACACGTGACTCGCACAGAGATGTGTTCAGACCCACACACAGAGCGGCCACACGTCTTCTGGTCCTGGCATCCTCTATTGCTCTCACCTCCATTCCCAGTCCCCAGCTCTGTACACACTTGGATTCGTGTCCACAAATGTCTGTGGAGCACCTCGTATTTGTGTGGGGCTCTGTGCTTGACTCTGGGGATCCGATGGCAGCTAATAACAACCAGCCCGATCTTGCCTTCCAGGCGCACACAGACCAGAGGGGACCCAACACCTCAAACCCAGCCACCTGCTGACACAGACCTGACGTGGGGAGAAGAGCCTAGGGGGGCCACAGGATTCAAAGATTTCCAGGGGGCGTGGGGCGGGTG
This sequence comes from Leptonychotes weddellii, assembly GCF_054177405.1. Taxonomy (NCBI): domain Eukaryota; kingdom Metazoa; phylum Chordata; class Mammalia; order Carnivora; family Phocidae; genus Leptonychotes; species Leptonychotes weddellii. The sequence continues at coordinate 5,229,199 of NC_138369.1, read as the reverse complement.
CGGGCAAGGGGACTCAAACTCCACTAGGCAGTCAGACAAGGTGGCCTCAGAGTGAGCCTTTCACGGGCACAGGCTCGAGCTCAGGAGCACACACATGTTTGCACCCTCCTCCCCCCTTCTCTCCCCATTTCCCCACAAGGTATTTACCCCCCAAGTAGTGAGAAGCCAGGAGGACTCACGAGGGCTGATGCCTCCCACGGGGCACCTCCAGGCCCCTCCCTGGAACTCTAGCTTCTGACCTTCCCCCCTCCACCTCCCCACCCCCCGCTGCCCCTGCTCCTCCTCTTCTGGGCCTCCACCTTCTCCGACCCTCCCGGGTGCTCAGGCCAAAACCCTCGGAGCGTCCTCACCCACAAGCTTTCTCTTGTCACATTGTCTGTCCGGTCTTCTCCTGTACCCAATCTCAAATCTCTCCACGTGCCCAGGCTGCGAAGTGTAGCCAGGATTCTACCCCCTTCCCTCCTCCTGCTGCCCCACCTGGTCAGCGCCCATCATCTCCCCCCTCCCCTGGGACCGGTGCAGTCCCCTGCCCCCGGTCCCCCTGCTCCCACCCTCAGCCCCACCATCTGTCCTCCCCACAGCGGCCTCCAGAGGGGAGTCAGGTCCTCCCCTCCTCTGCCTGCCACCCTCCGGGGCTCCCACCTCCTTCAGACCCTGCAGGACCTGCTCCTGTCCCTTCCCTGCCCTCATCTTTTCCCATTATCCCCCTCACTCACTCTGCTCCAGTCACAGGGGCCTCCCCTCTGTTCCTCCATCACACCAGGCCAGGGACTACCCCAGGACCTTTGCACTGGCTGTTCCCTTTGTCCAAACTGCTCTTCTCCCTGATATTCCCACATCTCCCTCCCTTACCACCTTCGGATCTTTATTTTTATTCTCTGTCCCTTGCCCCTAAAAAAGGCCACCCCAAACGGGGTTGTCCGTAGGCTTCATTCTCTGCTGGAATCCCAGTTCCAAAGGGCACAGGTCCACAATAGGCGTTCCATAAATATTCCTTAAAAGTTGAGTAAATGTTAGACATTATTGCTGCTATTGTCCACCTATTATTTGTCTCTCACCCCCCTATCGTCTCCCTGGAGGCAGGGGCTTTCTCCTTCTTTCAACAGATGTTTATTGAGCGTCTACTGTGTGCCTAGTGGCAAAGGAAATAGACAAAAAATCCCCTTTCCCCCCAGATCGGCATTCAAACGGAGGAGGCAGATCAACGTGCGTAAACCAAGAAATGATTTCAGAGAACAGCCAGGAAATACAGACACTAGAGAAAATAAAACAAGGGTCAGATAGCCCCAGGCAGGTGCTGTTTGCGCAGAGGCCGCATTAAGAAGGGGCCAGCTGCCTGGGGGTAGGGGCGGGGCGGGGGGCTTCAAGTCCAGCAGTAATGGGCACATGCAGACACGGGCACGTGGGCTCCGGCAGGCAAGTGATGCACCCGGGCCACATGCGCACGTGTCCAGGTGCCCCAAACATGCATGCCCCAGCCCCCCACCTGGACCTGGGATTCCTTGACCCCTGAGTCCATGAGGGCATGGGAAGAGAGGCCCCCATGGCTGAGACACCCTGCCCTTCCTCCAGGGTTCCCAGCTGCCCCAACACAGGCTTTCCTGGAGGAAAAGGAAGAGCGTCAGCCCGGGGCAGCTTCTGTCTTGTGGGCCAGCTGCTGGGGTGGAAGAACGTCTTCCCAGCTTTCTTCCTTCCAGGTGACCGGAGGGGCTGCTGGAAAATCCCAGGCACGGGAAATGAAACTGGGCAAATGGTGGGAAGCAGGCAGGGAGGTTACACCCATAGATTAGCGGACACGGAGGCCCTCCATCGCAAGGGCTGACCCTGGAGCCTCCCCCAGGGCATGCCATCTAGGGAACCAGGCTGAGAGCCAGGAGGCATGCTCACTCCCTACCTCCCATGTCTACACAAAGTCAAGCTCATTCTGCATTCTGAATCCCCTTCAAAGCCACCCACTGCTCTCCCTCCCATGCCTGGGCTAAGCCACCACCCTCTCCCCCAGATAACAGCACGGCCCCCTAACCAAACTTCCAGCCTCCCAGAGTGCACCCTGTATCCATTCTCGCCCCCACCCCAACCCTGCCCAGGCAGAGGGATCTTCCCGAAACAAAGCGCAGCTCTTGCCACCTCCAGCTGCATACAGCCTCTCATGGCTCCTCATTGCCCTTGGAGCAAAGCCTAAGGCTCTTTCGAAACCCATGTCTTGGGACCCAGCACACAGCCGCCTCCATCTCTAGCTTCCTTATTATGGCCACCCGCCCCCACCCTGCCCATGTCTCTCCTTGCTGCAGACAGGCGGGATCAGTTTCGGTCCCCACGAGAGCCCTGTGCTTGTCACAGGGTCCCCCAGCCTCACCCATCCTTCAGGTGTGTGCTGAGCATCATTTCCTGAAAGCCTTCCTGGACTCCAAATCCAAGTTCACCTGGGCTCCCCCTAGAGCACGGGCCGTATCGCTTTGTACTCACCAGGTTGTCTGTTTCCCAGTGGACCTGAGCTCTGCAAGGGCCTCCCCCACCTGGCGCAGTGTCTGGTCCCAAACAGATAAGCATATGATGTCTTGTGCAAGCCTGCTGCTCTCCTAGCCTGTTCCGTGGTTGAGGGGGGTGGGCGATTGCCAGGCACTTACTAGAAGTCCTTCATGGCTCACACTGAGGGTGGACATAGGTGATCCCCTCTTCTGCTCTCTTAGCCAAGACAAGACTCGTGGGCTGAAAAAGAAACTTTCTCAGCGGTGCCCAGGGCAGTATTAGAGCATAAAAATTATAAGCCTGGGTCTCCCTAGCAGGAGCCTTGGATGACCCTGGTGTTGGGTCACTCCCTCTCACTGGTGATGACCCTGATCATCAGAAGGCAGCGTTTGGCACCATGTCTCTCCAGCCTCTGAGTGCCCCACCCAGCAGCCGAGCATGACTCCTGCCCCACCCCAGACAAGCCTCCAGAGGGAGCTTTGGCTGGACGAAGTAGCCACCAGACTGGGGGTCGAGGGTAGTAAGGCACTGGGGAAGGACAACAGTGCATCAGTGTTTTCCAGGAAGGCTGGAGTCCCAAACTGGAGGAGCCGCATGACAAATGCAGTGGTGCCGATAGCCAAACTGTGGAAAGAGCCCAGATGTCCATCGACAGATGAATGGATAAAGAAGAGGTGGTATATTACTCAGTCCTCAAAAAGAATGAAATCTTGCCATTTGCAATGACCTGGATGGGACTAGAGGGCATTATGCAAAGCAAAATAAGTCAGTCAGAGAAAGACAGATACCATATGATCTCACTCTTACGTGGAATTTAAGAAACAGAACAGATGAATATAGGGGAAGGGAAGGAAAAATAAGATGAAAATAGAGAAGGAGACAAACCATAAGAGATGCTGAACTCCAGGAAACACTGAGGGTTGCTGGAGGGGAGGTGGGTGGGGGGATGGGGTAACTGGGTAACGGGCATCAAGGGGGGCATGTGATGTAATGAGCACTGGGTGTCGTATGCAACTGATGAATCACTACATTCTACCCCAGTAGCTCGTAATACAGCATATGTTAACTAAACTGAATTTAAATAAAGAAATCAAAAAAAAAAAAAAAAAAAGAACGCAGTGGTGGGAAGGGAACTGCTGGGGAATGGTGTCTCCCGTGGGTGTGGTGGTGGTCAGAGGCCGTCCCTGCCACCAGCCACGCGAGTCTGGGTCACTAGCAGAGATAGGCAGAGCTAACAATGCAGGTGCATGGATGGCCCCCAGCCGCAGTGGCTGACGCAGCGGCCCAGACGCCGTCCCTCTCAACATGTCCTTAACCAGGCAGGTGTTCTAAAGGTTTCTCCACACCGCAACCCCTGGGGGGCCGTGTGGCACAGAGCCTCACCTCACCAAGGCTCAGCTTCCTCAGCAGCAGAATGGGGCCAATGGAACCCATATCCCTGAATGGCCGTGACGATTAAAGGAGAGGAATAAGCCATATAGAAAGTTCTCAGAGGGTGGTGACCCCTCCTTTGTGATTCATCACCAGCCCTGGGAGCCACTCCTGGATGCATCTGACAACAATGCTGCGCTTCTGCGGGCATCTCGTTATGAGAATGTTGGTTTCTTGGGTTATATTAAGATGCGGTTTTCCTGTTCAAGCCTCTGAAATCCCCTGTGGGTTCTCTGGGGGTTCAGCAGCAGGGGAAGGGGTAGGTTCTCAACCAGGAGTGGGCAGGAGAAGGAGGCCCAGCCTCCCTGCCCTTTGCGTTGCTGCCTGAACTTGGGGCTTGGGAGCTACCACAAAGGGTCGTCCCTAAGCAGGGTCACCACCATCAGCAAATGAAAGCGTAAGAGGTCCAGGGGTGCCTGGCTGGCTCAGTCGGTTGAGCATCCACCTTGTGATTTCGGCTCAGGTCATGATCTCAGGGTCCTGGGATCGAGCCCTGAGTTGGGCTCCACACTCAGCATGGAGTCTGCTTGAGGATTCTCTCTCTCCCTCTCCCTCTGCCCCTCCCCCTGCCCACACCCTCATGCTCTCTCTCCCTCTCTCTCTCAAATAAATAAATAAATCTTAAAAAAAAAAAAAACAAAGCATGGGGCGCCTGGGTGGCTCAGTTGGTTAAGCATCTGCCTTCGGCTCAGGTCATAATCTCAGGGTCCTGGGATCAAACCCCGCATCGGGCTCCATGCTCAGTGGGGAGCCTGCTTCTCTCTCTCCCACTCCCCCCTGCTTGTGTTCCCTCTCTCACTGTGTCTCTTTCTGTCAAATAAATAAATAAAATCTTTAAAAAAAAATAAAGTAAAATTAAAAAATAATAAATAATAAAAATTTAAAAATTTTTAAAAAATCAAAAAGACAAAAACAAACAACATAAGAGCTCCAGTTGCCTGTATTTTATCTGGCAACAACTCTGACTCTCCGGATACGCCAGGGACAGAAGAAACACGATCTCCTGCATGTGTGTAGGTCTATTTTGGTAACGTGGGTAGGTGCTGTTTGGCTTCAAAAATACAAACTGATTCAAGGCATTAATAAACTCCTCTTAGCTTGTTGCTTACACACACACACACACTCATGCACATGCACACACAGAGTTGGGCAGTTGAAAGGGGACCAGAAGAATATTCCAGCAGAGCACGTTACAGCTGCAAAGGCCTGAGGCAGCAAGAGGGTGGCGGAAGGAGCTTTGGAAGGTCCGGCGGCTGTGTGCGCTGGGCCAGACGCTGTTCCAAGCCTGTCACCTGCATTTTGTCTCATCAAAGCCCCTGTCGTGGGAACACTGACACACTGCAGAGGGCTGAGCTGCAAGTGCACACAGCTTGCACACTCGGGAGGCACAGTGATGGGCAGAATCAGGAGTTGGACCCAGAACCCCACACTCCTAGCCCTGTCCAGCTCCACTGCTCCACTCTCCACGCAGGGATGTTATGCGCCCCAGTGGCAATCACCCCAGTTTCCTGATGTTATCAAGGGGCCCTCACACAATGAGATGCCACCACATGCCAACTAGCATGGCTAACATGAGTAAAGGGCCCCACAGAGGGCTCTCAGTCGTTGCTGGTGGGAATGCATTACTTTTTCGTCCGCTAAGACAGCAGAAGAGATGATTTATGGTCTGCGTGTTACCTTCAGCCACAAGTGAAAATAGAATTCGTCCTGAAAGTCGCAGGTCCAGGGCAAAGGACCAAAAGGAACTGTTCTGATGTGAGCACGGTGGGTCTCTCAAAGGGTGGTCATGGTGATCACATGGCAATGGATGTTCTGGGCCCTTTGAGTCACGGTCTAGAAAGTAGGCATGCCGTCCAACAATTTGGCCCCACGTCCCCAGCCTCCGGCTCTCCTTATTTCTGCTCCTCTGGCCTCCGAAGGTGCACAAGCTAGCGGTTCACTGGGACCTCTGCCTCATCTTTCTTCTCTTTCACAAAACAGTGCATTTTTAACAGCATTTTGGAAGACAGTTGAAATGATTCTCGTAAGGTCGGAAGTACATTCCCCAGAGGACCCAGCAGTGCCACTCCTAGATATTTTCCCAAGAGAAATAAAAACTCGTGTTCACACAGAAACCTCAGCATGAATGTTTATAGTGGTGTTATTCATAATCACCACCAACTACATACCATCTAAAGGACCGTCAGTGGGTGACTGGACAAATAGTGGTATACCTTATAACAGTGATAAAAAGAAACACACAGGGGCGCCTGGATGGCTCAGTTGGTTAAGCGTCTGCCTTCGGCTCAGGTCATGGAGGGATCAAGCCCCACATAGGGCTCCCTGCTCGGTAGGAAGCCTGCTTCTCTCTCTCCCACTCCCCCTGCTTGTGTTCCCTCTCTCGCTGTCTCTCTCTCTGCCAAGTAAATAAATAAAATCTTTAAAAAAAAAAAAGAAAGAAAGAAAGAAAGAAACACACATAGAACATGGGTGAATCTCAAATGCATTATGCTGGGTGGACAACGTCAGATTCAAAGGCTAAACATCTGTATGAGTCCATCAATATGACATTCTGGAAAAGACAAAACTCTAGGGACAGAGAAGAATTCAGTGATTTCCAGAGGGAAAGAAAGAGGATGCCTACAAAAAGGCAGGAGGAAATTTGGGAGGCGATGGAATCGTTCTATATCTTGATCATGGTGTTGGGTACATGAGAGTATGGATTAGCCAAAATTCACAGAACTGTACTCTCAAGGGATTGAATTTCACTCTATGTTAATCCTACCTCACTTTTTAAACACTGAAAGAAGAGGGAGGCTCAATGAGTCCCTACTGAGTATTTTTCCTCCTTGGATCTTTCATGAAATGTGGTGAGAAATGGTAAGCGCATCCTAGAGTGTAAGCTCTACTTCCGAAACAAGAGACCAGAGAGTGGGGGCTGCTAAGGCTGTGACCCTTTATGGTTGTACACATTAGAGGAAGGGTTTCTAAATACAGACAGTCCCTGACTTGCGTGGTTCAACTTACAAATTTTCAACTTTGCCATGGTGTGAAAGCGATGTGCATTCAGTAGAGACTGTACTTCGGATTTTGAATTTTGATCTTTTCCCAGGCTGGCCATATGTCGTATGATCCCGTCATGATGCTGGGCAGTGTCCGTGAGTTGCGGCTCCCCGTCAGCCATGGGATCAGAAATTTAAACCATCGATACACCAACTGTTGAGCAACACTGTAAATGTATACACTGACAACCATTCCGGTTTTCAGGTTCAGTACAGTATTCAATAAATTACATGAGATATTCAACATCTTATTATAAAATAGATTTGTGTTTGATGATTTTGCCCAGTGTAGGCTAATAAAAGTGTTCTGCGTATGTCTCGAGGAGAATAAGCCACGCTATGCTATTGGATAGGTTAGGTATATTAAATACATCTTGACTTCTGATATTTTCAACTTATGATGGGTTTATCAGGATGTAACCCTGTTGTAAGTCAAGGAATATCTGTGTATGACAATATGCGTCACTGCTCTTTTCTCTGCATCTCTGCCGGCAATAAGTGTTATCATTTTTTAATGTTTTTTATCACATTTTTTACGTGTTTTATGATGGAAATTTTAGTTCAATCTTAGAAAATATTGGAAATCTTAGATAAATTAAATATATAGAATTTCACAAATTTTCTGATGTCCCCTATAATTTCATCTACAATAAGATGGTAATCAGACACACAGTCTCACTCTTTTCTCTTGTTGATGACACTCTCTTGGGTGTGAAGTGACAGCCATTGTTACTGAAATTCACACTCTCTGGGCTCCTGAGGGCCATATTTTCGTATGTTCTTTGGCTCTTGGTTTCGAGAAATACCCCTTCATGTGATTTCTCAGTTTTCTATTTATGTTGTTAGTCTTTTTCTTATCAACGTATAGAAATCCTTTCTATATGAAGGTACTAACGCTTCACAGACAACTAATTGAGCTTTACTTATTGGTTTTGTTTATAACACCTCCCCCCTACATTTGTGTTAGTTTATATATATTCAGATATTTCTGTCTTGTCATTTATGCCTTCTGAGTTTCCTCTCTTAGTTTAAAAAAAAAAAAAAGATAAACAAAAAAGAAAAGAAAAAAGCTTTTCAAACCAAAGTGTAAAAATTGCTGTGTAAATTCCTTCTACAGTTTGTATTACTTTGGGATGTTTTTTACATTTGCCCTTTAGCCCATCTGGAAATTTTTTTTCCTGCAGCACAGAAAATATTTCACTCAACCACATCTCTATCAAAAGTGAGAGAAGGAAAGGTAGACCTAACGGACACAGGTGTTCATCGCTAACTAAAGCACGGCCCCGCCCTTAGGCTGTCCGAGTTGCATTCCCTGCCTGGTTTTGGGGTTTTTTTCTCTCTGTGGTCCTGGGTTGGCCAGAGGAGAAGCCCTGGTGAAGCACTGCCCTCTAGTGGCCCACTTCAGTGTTAGCAGCTACCGTCTGAAGAAAGCCATCTCCTAAAGCTAAAAGCAGGATGGGTCCGTTTCCTCTGGAGTTAAAACTCTCCAGCAGTATATACCCAAAGGGGTTCAAATGAGGGATTCCAACCGGCATTTGCACACGCATGTTCATAGCATCATTATTCACGATGGCCAAAGGTGGAAAACAACCTAACTGTCCATTGACAGATGAATGGATAAACAAAATGTGTCCGTCCACACAATGCAATATAACTCAGCCTTAAAAAGGAAGGGCATTCTGACACCTGCTGCATCACGGATGAACCTCGAGGGCATTACGCTCAGTGAAATAAACCAGACACAAAAGGACAGAAATTGACTCCACTCATAGGAGGTACCCAGACGGCAAATTCAGGGGCACAGGAAGTCCAATAGAAGACACCGGGGATGGGGGTGGGGAATCAGTGTTTCATGGAGACAGAGTCTCACTCGCGGGGAGATGACAAAATTTTGGAGAACTTGGATGGTGGGGATGCTTGCACAACAGTGTGAATGTGCTTTATGCCCCTGAGCTGTGCGCTTATAAATGGTTAGAAGAGCAAATGTTACGTTATGTATATTTTACCACCAAGGAAAGCAGAAAAGGGTAGTTCAGGCAGAGGGGATCTCCCTGGAGGTGAGATAGGGGTACACAGCTATGCGGTCAGTGTCCACGAGGCCATCGGGGACCTCAGCGGTGGGAGGAGGGCAGTGAACATGGAGTCCAGCGCAGAGTGCCAGGGAAGCCCGTACTGAGAGCGGGGAGAGGATTCTCTAGCTCGGACCACAAGAGAGAGAGCAGGGTAGGGAGCCAGGGAAGAGGAGAGGCCTGAGAGAATTTAAATTCCGGCAGGGGACCCAGAAGAAGAGGCAGAGAGAAATGGAGGTGGGGGAGAGACAGGGACAGAGAGAGCAGCTCCTCCCAGGCCAAGGACTCTAAACTCACCCTCCGTCCGGGCACCAGCCAGTGATGGTGTCTGGGTGGGTCTTTGGGGCTCTGCACCCTCTGAGCCACCCTGTCCCCACCTCTGCCCCTTCATTCCCGGCTTAACCCCCCTCACCCCGATGACGCCCTTCAATCATGCTTTCAGTCTGGGCCCCAAGGGCCTGCAGGTCCGAGCACCGCCAGCCTCACCTTCTAGGTCTGTCCCCGTCCAGCCTCACTCCCGCCCTCCGGCATTCCCCAAACACACCAAGCTCAGTCCTGCCCCCTAGCCTTTGCCCCTGCAGTTCCTGCCCCACCGAATGTCCCAGATCTTCATTTACACGCCTGGCTCCTTCTGGGCCTTCCCTGGCGCCCCCCCAACCCCCCCCCCAGCGAATGCAGCCTCCACCCTGACACGCTCTCTGTTGCATCACCAGGTTTGCTTCCTTTCACGGCCATTAATCACAGGGTGGGTCTGTTTCCTGCTCACAGCTTGCCTCCAGCTCTCCAGGGCAGGGGCTGTGTCTGCCCTGTTCACCATAATCCCCTGCCCACAAAAAGACCCAGCATACAGCAGACGCTCAATAAATGTGTGTTGCATTCAGTAAACAACCGATGGTTACAGAATGGGTTGTGCATGTGAATCTGCACGCTTCCCTGTCTCCTTGTGTCTTGCGTGTGGCTTGTGTTTGTGTGTTTCCGTGGGCACTGATCTGTGGTGTTTGCCTGTTCCCACGGTGTCAGTATCTCTCACCGTGGCCCATTTCCACGTACCAGCGTGATGTCACCGACCTCGGAGCTGCGAAGAGATGCACAGGAGCACCCCACTGTCCAGGATCGCCCCCAGACAGATTCAGTAGTCGTAAATAACCTTGAGAGCACAGATAAGAGAAAAATGAAGCAAAATAACTGGGAGGGTTGCATTTCTTAATTTTATTACAGTAAAGCATACATGACCTTAAAATTTACCACTTTAACCATTTCTAAGCCTATAGTTCAGTGGCATTAAGTACGCGGTGTTGGATTTAAGGGGCTATTACTTTCGTTCTTTTTTTTTTTTTTTAAAGATTTTATTTATCTGACAGAGAGAGACACAGCGAGAGGGGGAACACAAGCAGGGGGAGTGGGAGAGGGAGAAGCAGGCCTCCCGCAGAGCTGGGAGCCCGATGCGGGGCTCGATCCCAGGACCCCGGGATCATGACCTGAGCCGAAGGCAGCCACTTAACCGACTGAGCCATCCAGGTGCCCCTATTACTTTCGTTCTTGACATGATTTATTTAACTGTAAGTTTATATAATTAAATGTTTTATGATGGCAGCATTTAACACCCAGCCTGCGAAACTCCTGATCCTATTACAATGGGCTCCGTGAGCCGCGACGAGCTGGCCTCCAGGTGTGTGCTCCCAAGTGCCCGTGTGGTTCCACATGTCCCCATTCGTAATGTCGCGGGCACACCCCTCTGCGTGTGCACCCGCCTGTCTCTGAGCATAAAGGAGCCTGGGTGGGCCCCGCATGCACCCGGGGGTCTCTGTGGGCGCACCACTCTGCGCACCCCCACGCCTACCTGGACCCACAGGTATCCACGCACCCGTATGGCAGGGGACCCGTGTCTCCGTGCAGGACCCACGTGCCCGAGTACCCACTCCAGTGACATGCTGGAGCCAGATGCTCAGACGAGCGTTTCCTCCCGACTCCACGCTCAAGAGCATCGGGTTGGCTTTGCAGTCCACTATGTGGGACTGTTCACACCACAGGAGTCAGCAAATGCGACATATCAGGGCTTATTTTATTTTATTTTATTTTTTTGGTCAGAGAGGTGGTTGCTGAACATTGACCGCAACACCGTGGGGACCCATGTGTGTACGCTCGCACACGCCGGTGCGGGATCCAGGGGGTCTGAGCGCCTGCGTCTCCGTGGGTACACACGGCTTGTGTCTCGTGCATCTCTGTGCACCCGTGTACCCGGGGGAGGCCCTGGCACCCCGTTCCTCTTCAGCAGTCGGTTCCACAGGAAGCTGCTGGGGTGGGGGCGAGGGTGCTGAGGTTCCCCGCCCCATCCCCCACCCCACCTCTCAGGACACCTGCATGCACGGGGCTGAGCAGTGGGGGAGGTTCCCGGCTTCTGGAACCCGACCTGGGCTGTGTCCTCAGGCCCCTGCCTGGGCCCACGGCTGGTGTTGACAGAGGCACTGAGCAGGCGGGCAGGCAGTTGGGGAAGAGGAAGCTGGGGCAGAGTTGGGTCACCCTGCGGTTCCCCAGGGGCCCCGACCCGCCAGTGCTCCCCCTGGGCCTCCTGGAAGCCGTGGGTCTTGGGGGCCACAGGAGCTGGTGGCCGGGCCAAGTACCCACAGCAGCGAGGACAAGCCTCCCTCTGGTGAGTGACCATCACGGGGGCGTGGGGGACAGAGGGACCAACAGAGATGGAGCGGCAGTGGGGCGGGGGGTGGGGGAGTCCAGAGGGCAGCAGATAGACCACCCACAACTCCACCTGGCGGCCAGCCTGCTTCCTGGGGGGCTCTTTGACCCCGGGTTTGCTCTGCAGAGGTCTGCACGCCCCAGAGGTCACCCCAGGGGGCTGGGGTCTGCGACACGTGCAGCCCATAACACAGGAAGATGGGGTCCCTTGTAGCCAAAGCCTGCATAGGGGACCCAGCCAGAGGGTGAATGGGGGTGCTCCCTCTGCAGAGTCACCAGGCATGCTGTGTAAACTGGATCCCGGAGGGGGCCCCCCCCCCGAGCCTCCCTGAAGCAGAATCTGAAGATTGGGGCCCGGGTGTCTGACTTTCAAAACGAACACTGCTTCCTAAGGTTGATGTCTGAGCCAGTCCCGAGGAGGGCGCACCCGAATCTTCCGAGGTCAGCTGAGGAAGAGGAGGACCCTCCTCCTGGGCCTCCCTCCAGGTCGAGTTCTGGCCGCTGGGGAGGCGCCCCCTGGCTCCCACCTAGGCCCACCTTGGAGAGCCTCACACCCGCCTGCCTGGGGTGGGGCGAAGGAGGCGGAAGGCTGTGGTTTGTGCAGGGCACACCCAGGCCTGCTTCCGCCCAGCCCCAGGGCCAGACAGCTTGTAGGTGGCTTCATGCCCCAGGGGGTCTGGCAGGCTGAGAGCAGCCGGGAGGGGGGGCAACTGGGAGGGGAGAGTTGGGGCCAGGGAGAGCGGAGCTGGTGAGCATGGAGCATGTGGGGAAAGCCTCGAATGCCACAGTCAGGGGGCTGATTCTCCAGAGTGTTCCTCTGGCCCGGTCACCTGCAGGGAGGGCCCAGGGAGGGCTGCCTCCGCTCTCAGCCACCTGTGAGTTTTCTAGCCTTGGCTATGAGCCCCTCTGGGAGGGCTTCCTGGCAGAAGCAGGCTTTTCACGAGAATGTCAGCTGCGCACAAACATCAGTGTGTCTGTTTTGGGCCCTTCTCCCCGTGTCCCCTCAGGCCCCCAACACCCGACGCAGGGCTGGACACGGGCCGGCGCTCGTTACTGTCGCTGCGGATGACGGCAGGGCTGTTTCGGCCAGGTGCGGGTTCAGATCCTGCTTCCCCTGCCTCCGTGTGGCCACGGGCAAGGGACTTCACTACTCTGGCCCTGTTTGCGCCTCCGTGAAAGGGTTGTCCCGGGTCTTGCAGGTGACATCTTAACACGGTGCCTGGCCCACCCCAGGAGCTCGGAAAACACAGTCAGCCTGCCCATGCCCATGGACCGTCCCCGTCCCAAGCCTTGCTCCAGCAGCCACAGAAGCTCTCACATCTGCCCTCCACGCAGAGGTCCGGGGCCTCCAAGAGCCGTCCTGGCCCACCCAGGGACAGGCGTGTGGCGGGCGGTGAGGAAGTAAAGCCTGGAGCACGGCGGAGGGCCAATGCCGTTAAATCTCCCTGTGCGGTTCTACGTAGGAGTCTGGCCGTGTGTGTGTGATTGTGTGTGTGCGTGTGTGTGTGTGTGTGCGCGCGCTTCCGGGTGTGAACGTACGTCTGACTAGTGTGTGCACGTCTGCGGCTGTCTGTGTGTGCTGGATTGTGTTGGATGCTGCTGCTCACAGCGTGGGTGTTTTTATGTCTTTCTGTTAGTGACAGATTGGGGGTCACCTACTGGGGAGGTGCAGATGGGGCCGTCAGGGCCGGGGAGGAGGGCCTGAAATGGCCAAGGACAGAGTTTAAAGGTCAGACAGAGAAAGGAAGATGGGCCAAGCAAGGGCAGGAAGGAAAGTCTGTGGCATCGTGGGGGGCGGGGGTGCAAGAAATAAAGGGGTCAGAAGCGTCCAGCAAAGGAGAGGCAGAAGATGTCCATTGGATTTAGGCCCTAGAGAGAGCAAGAAGGCTGGAGCGGGTTGAAATAAGATTACAGGGGCTGTGGGATCCATTGGGTGTGAGTAGGCAAAGGTAGGCCAGCGGATAACCCTTCTGGAAGGGTCGCTGAAGGCAGGAGAGTGACAGCCTGCTCCTCCGAGGGGGCGGCGGTGGGCCAGGACGCAAGGAAGGAGAAGCCCTTGACCCCCTCACCAGTGACAGCGGTTTGGGGCTGGGAGGTCAAAGAAAGGGTTTGGGGAGAGAGGAGGGGGTCAGCAGAGAACAAAGCCAGAATTTCTCAGCACAGAGAGTGAGGATGCAGTAGGGAGGCTCGGCCACCAGGGAGCAGCCCTGGCGTGGCCACGCGCTGACCGGCGCCCGCACACCCACCCCGTACACCCGACTCACATGCACACGACCGTGCAGACACGCAGAAACCCGGGCAGGCGCCCAAACCCCTCACAGATATCAGACACAGATCTCCCCACGTCCCGGGTGAGCCGTGTGGATCCAGCCCCACGGATACCAACCGGCATTCAGACACACACAGGATCGCAGAAACACCCAGATAACAATACTCAGCTATAAAAGGGAAGGAAATCTTGCCATTTGTGACAACATGGATGGACTTTGAGGGCATTCTGCTACATGAAATAAGTCAGACAGAGAGAGACAAATACTGTGTGATCTCACTTAAATGTGGAATCTAGGGTGGGAGGGATGGGGTGGCTGGGTGAGGGACATTGGGGAGGGTATGTGCTGTGGTGAGCGCTGTGAATTGTGTAAGACTCATGAATCACAGACCTGCACTCCTGAAACAAATAATACATTATATGTTAATTAAAAAAAATGTGGAATCTAAAAGCAGCAACCAAACTCGTGGATAAAGAAATCGGATTTGTGGGGGCGCCTGGGTGGCTCAGTTGGTTAAGCGACTGCCTTCGGCTCAGGTCATGATCCTGGAGTCCCGGGATCGAGTCCCGCATCGGGCTCCCTGCTGGGCGGGGAGTCTGCTTCTCCCTCTGACCCTCCCCCCTCTCATGCTCTCTGTCTCTCATTCTCTCCCTCTCAAATAAATAAATAAATCTTTAAAAAAAAAAAAGAAAGAAATCGAATTTGTGGTTTCCAGAGGCAGGGGGTCGGGCAGGAGGGAGAACGGGAAGAAGGGGACCAAAAGGGGCAAACTTCCAGTTACGAGATAAATAAGCCCTGGGGATGTGACACACAGCATGGTGGCTAGTGTTAACTCCGCTGTGTGGTATATGGGAAAAGTTGCTAAGAGAGTAGATCCTAAGAGTTCTCATCACAAGGAAAAAAAGATTTTTTTTCTTTTTTTCTGGATAAATATTTTTTTTCCGTGTCTATAAGAGATGATGGGTGTTAAGTAAACTTGTTGTGCTGATCATTTCACAGAATAGGTTAGTCAGGTTGTGTTGTATGCCTTAAATTTATATAGCGCTGTGTGTTCATTATATCTCAATAAAACGGGGGAGACCACCTAGATATTCATATTCACCCCCACATAGGCAAGGTGACACGCAAGATTTGCACTCAAACACACTCTCACAGACATGAAAATACACACTCTACGTGCAAACTCACAACCCCCAAAAATCACAGACGATGGCACACAAAAACTCGGACATTCAGGCACACGCAGGCTCACCTCAGACCCGGTCTAGACTTGCTTCCTGAGGACCCCAGTGTCACCACCACTCACACTGCCATCTTCAGCTCTTCCTGGGAATGTCTTGTCTGGCCAGCATGAGAAGCTTACGGGTCAGGGAAGGGGGAAGGGGGTGGGTTGTACTAAGGGCTTGACCGCCCCCCAGGCTGGAGTCCCTGGGCCCCCCAGCCAGAAGCCCCAGCCCCCCTGCCCTAGCCCCAGGCTCCCATCAGCTGATGCATCTGGCAGCCCCTGGTGGCTGTCTCCGCCCCTCTTGCTGGCAGCCCCATCCTGGCAGGGATTCCCAGCCAAACTCCTGCTTCATCCCCTGCTGTTCACCCACTCTCTCGCACGCGTGGGCCCCCATGGCTAACTCGGCACTCCACCACTCCTGGCCAGCCCTCTCCAAGCTGTGGCTGAAGCGGTGGGCCTTCAAGAGAGGTAAGGGGGCGGGCCGTGACCAGCAGGCAGGGCTCCCTGGGCAGCCTGGAGCCTTTTCTTGGCCTGGGGCACAGACTCTGCTTGATCCAGCCCCGAATTCCATGATCCCCAGCTCCCCCGGCCTCCACAGAACATCACAGGCTTCTGGGGTCCCGTCTCCCCAGGCTCAGCCAGGACCTTGTCTCAGGAGATAAATTTGCGGCAAGAGAAATCCCTCTGAGCAGCCTGATGACTTCCTGGGGGTTCTTGATGCTGTTTGCTCTTGGATAGCTGCAGCACGGAGGCTCAGGGAAGCAGCAAAAAGGAGGAGGTTGGAGACTCCCAGGGGTTCTGGTCGATGCCTCCCTCGAACACACACACATTGTCTGGTGGCAACCCCCTCCCAGGTCCTGGGGTCTCAGTTTACCTCTATGGGGGCTGGAGAGGCCCTTGCCACCCCCCAAGGTGTGGGTGAATTGCTTTGGCAAAAAGACGCTTCTCCTTAAATCTCGAAGCGAGTTTACCCTTGAAGATAACCAGACAGTGTCCGCGGCCACGGGGCGTGGAGCCTCCTGGACGTCCTTGCCCCTCTGTGCCTCCCACCTTTGCACAACCCTCCCCCACCCCATCAGGCCAGCCCATGCTCAGCCTCAACAAGTCCTAGCCACTACCACCTGCATGAGTCAAGTACTGGTTCGGGGTGGCGGTGAGGGTTCGTGAAGGGGGGAGGCCAATGAAAACATCCCTTAGCTCATGCTCGCCACAGACTCTGAGGGCCGAATGTGTACCAGGCACCCTGCTTGGGTCAGGAAGGACATGGGAGTATCAGAGGACCCAGAGGCTGGGGTTGGGGAGAAAGAGGGCGGCCTAGAGGCTAGGACGCAGTAGAAGAGTAGTCAGAATGATGGAAGCTGCTGCCAGGGGTTGAACCTTCGTGATGTTGAGAGAGGTTGAGTGACTTGCTCGAGGTCACACAGCAAGCACATGCTGGAGGAACCAGGATTTGAAAACAGTTCTATTCCAAGGCTACCTTTGTGGTGTGTTCTGGCCAGTAAACAGAGCTGCTGGTGAGCCTGCTTCTCCCTCTGCCTCTGCCTCTCTCTCTCTCTAAAAAAAAAAAAAAAAAACAGAGAGAACTAGTGCATCAGCCAAGGACCACCAAAGTGCCTGTCTCTGACCCAGATCCTTACGAAGTTCCGCCCACTCCTGGCCTCTCTGCCCACCCCATCTTCCGGCCCAGACCGACTGAGACTGATTCACAGGCTGGCAAGTCGGGGAGTGAGCTGAAGGAACCAGCGGTGACTCTTACACCCTTTTATGGCTGGTGCTGCAGGGGCTGATGGTGGAAGAGGCTGCCTGGGACCTAAATCCGGGCTCCTTAGAGTGCAGCATGGTGTTGGGGAGCAAAGTCTCTCCTAACAATGTCCTTCCAGTCTTTAGCCCTGAGGGGGTGGGGAGACACATAGGAAGAGGGCGTTTTGTGCCCCTCTTAAGCTCCGTAACTGGCTATCTGGGCACCTAACGGGACTTCCTGAGAAAATGATGGGGTTGGATTTGGGGAAGCAAACAAGGCTAAGGAGAGGGTGGTTGGGACCTGCAGTGAGGTTCCCTCACTGAATGCATAAGGAGTGCATTCTGTGTCTTAACTTGGTTTCCTTCTTGCCTGGCTTCTCTGACTCTGTTCTGCCCCCCTTCCATCTACATGTCTTCTCCCTCATCCCCTCAGAATGCATTCTCCTGAATTTAATGCCTCACTGCCTCTAAACACTGCCACACCACCTATCCCAACTATCCATCCATCCATCAATGCATGCATGCATTCATCCTTCCATCCATTCATCCATCCACCATTCAGCCATCTAATCATCTATCCATCCAACCATCCACACATCCGTCCATCCAAATAGCCAGCCAGCCAAGTATCCATTCATTCATGCATCCCAGCATCCATCCATCCATCCATTTATATAAGCATCTACCCATCTAACCATCCATCCATCCAACCATCCACCCATTCATTCATGCAACCATCCACCCATTCATTCATCCAACCATCCAGCCAGACAACTATCCATTCATCCAGCCAGCCAGCCAATTAGCCAACTATCTAACCGCCCATCCATCTATCCATCTATCCAACAATATATTCACTCATTCATCCAACTATCCACTCATCCATCCATCCAATCATTTATTCACCCACCCACCCATTCATCAGCTTACCACAGGATAGCCTGGTGGTTATAAACCCCTGCTTTGGAGTTGGAAACACCTGGGTTCATATCCCAAGTCTTCCTCTTAACAGTATGGTATGACCTTGGGCAAGTCTCTAAGCCTCAGTTTCTTCTTTTGTAAACAGTGGGGACTTGGGGGTTGTTTTAAGGATAGAAGAATGCAAAGTACATGGCACACTTAACACTAGGCAAAGCATATAGGAACAGATCAATACACATAAGATTTTACTACTTGGGGCTTGGGGATGTAAAAGTGGGACAGACATAGTATCTGCCCTCATGGACCTCGTGGTCTAGACGGAGCAGTGGTCAACAAGCTTTTCTGTAAAGGGCCAGAGAGTAAATATTTTCAGCTTTTTTGGGTCACATATCTCTGAAGAAATTACTAAACTCTGCTGTTATCGCATGAAAGCCGTCATAGCTAATACGTACACAAATGGGCATGACTTGTGCTAATAAAACTTTATTTATAAAATCAGATGTTGAGCCAGATTTGGCCCATGGGACCCCTGGTCTAGAAGGGAACAAGTAAACCAATCACAGTGCAACAGGGGGGTTGAAATTGTGGTTGACGATTGTGGTTGCATAGGGAGAGAAATAATGGGGGCTGAAATTCAGACAGCGGCAGAGGAAAGAAGAGAGGATGGAGTGGAGAAATGTCTGGGAGGTCACATTGACAGGGCTTGGTGTCCTGAAGGGTAGTGAGGAGGTAAGACTGGTCTCCAGGTTTCTGGCCAGGTCACTGGGAAGATAGTGCATTCACATTGCTATAGGGACAGAAGATGAGGAGAGAAAACAATGAGTTTGGTCCTGACAGCTTGAGGTTGGGGTATGGGTGGGAATACTAGGCAGCAATGACCAGAGGCCACTGGAGACAATGCCTGGAGCCTGGGGGGAGAGAACCTTCCACCAAAACCAGAGCTCATTGTGCAACATCAGAGTCAGAGGTCACTCTGTGAGCAGTGTCAGAGTTCAGCTCATGGCACTAGGATGGGAACTCAATCTATGATACCAGGATCAGGACTCAAGTCTATGATATTAGGATTGGGGCTCAGTCCATGACGGGGCTCAGTCCTATGACATTGGGATTGGAGCTCAGTCCATGACACCAGGACAGGGCTCAGTCTCTGATATTGGGATTAGAGCTCAGTCCATGACCCCAGGATGGGGCTCGGTCTATGACACCTGGATCAAAGTTCAGTCTATGACCCTGGGCATCAGGGTTTATAGTCTGTGATACAAAGATTGGGGTGCAGCTTGGGATACCAGGATGAGAGTTGAGTCTGTCATCAAAGTCAAGCCCAGCCCGTTTTTGGGTCAGAAACTTTCATAGAAAGAGTAAACTCATCCCTGGCCTTTCATGTTTAGCCTGCGATCCCAGACCCACAGGGTTTGCAGATGCAAGGTCTGAGGTTCTGCCTTTGGCCTCTACAGGCTCTTGTGGCCTCAGGCCTCCATGAGGCCCCTGCCAAGTGAAGCAGGCAGACCCTTCGGTCTTTCCTGAGGCCCCTGGGGTGCTTGGCCAAGGGATGGGACTGACCCTGGGACCAGCTCCTCTTCCCCTCCCAGGCTCGCATCAGCCTCCCGGACCCACCCCCACATCTGGTTTTTCTCCTTCACAGCCTGCGTGTTTTGTTGGGACATTTCTCTGAGTCATAGATGCCGCCTTGGCTTCAGGGTGGGGAAGACGGGAGATACAAGACTTAAATGAGGTACAGCAGAGCAGAGTCCCTCAGTCAGCCTGAGAGGGGAGCTGGGAGAGCAGGGATGGTGGAAACAATGACGTTCTCACACACTGTGGCTGGCCCAGACATCAAAGGCTCATCTACCTTGAAGGAAATGGAGCTGAAGCCCATAAGCACCCACCCAATCAAAATTCTGCAAGGGGCCCCGGCGATTTTTTTGGCAACAATTTCATTGAGATACAATTCACACACCCTACAATTCACCTGTTTAATGGGTACAATTCAATGACTTCTAGTACTCGCAAGGTTATGCAACCATCACCACAATCCATTTTAGAGTATTTTCATCATCCCAGTAGAAATTCATATCTTCTACCTGTCACTCCACAGCCCCCCACACCCCCCCACAGCCTTAGGCAACCACGACTCTGCTTTCTGTGTCTATAGATTCCCCTATTTCAGATATTTTCTATAAATGGACTCGCATAGCACATGGTCTTTGTCAACTGGCTGCTTATAATGTCTTCAAGGTCGATTCCCCCACCTTATAGCAGGTGTCAGAACTTTATTCCTTTTAGTGGCTGAATACTATTCCACTGTACGCCTACACCACACCTTGTGTGTCTATTCATCCATTGGTGGATACCTGGGTTGTTTCCACCTTCTGACTATTATAAATAATGCTGCTCATAAGCAGTCACATATAGGCTTTTGGGTGGATGTACGTTTTTATTTCCCGCAGGGATACACCTGGGCATGGGATGGCGGGGTCACGAGATAGCTCTATGATTTTCTTTTTTAAGGGGCTGCCACACAGTTTTCCAGTGTCCTGGTATTTTTGCACACGTGCATGTGCCCACCTAACCCCTTTGCGCTCATTTATTCATGAAACGTGTTTATTTCTGCCTTGGCCGTTTCCTGCTGTCCTGGTTCAGAGGCCCTGGCAATTTTGTATTCATAATTTCGTATTCTTTCCTAAAAGAAGGCTCCTCCAGACTGTGTATGTTTCAGGGTCCCAAAACTTGGAGCAGTGTTTGCAGGTCTGCAGCCAGGAAGAGAGGGGGTGTGAGTAGACAGCCCCGTTGGAATAGAGGGACATCATCGACCTTCCCCTCTGCTAGACCCTTTGAAGAATGAATGGGGGTGTTGCTCATAATCACCCTGGCTCAGTGTTAATTAGGACTGTCCCCAGCAAACCAGGACATGGGGTCACCCAGCCACAGGGGACCCAATCTACCTACCTAACTCAGCACTTTCCAAAATCATCTGACATCCCACTCTCCCACCCCAACTCAGCCCCACCTGAGGCCACCATTGCTCTTATTTAGAACGCGCTGGTCTGGTCAGTCCCTCCATGTATCCCTCCACTGGTCTCCTCTCCTCCAGGCACTCTCCTGCCACCTCCCTGGCTTCAGCAGAGCCTGGGATGTCTTGAGGGGGGATGGAGGAGTGAAGGGAGTCCAGATGTCAAGGCAATGCAATGAAATGAAATGCACATGAAAGAGGCACCATAGGTGGGGGGCGGGCAGAGGTTTCTGGAAGGAATACAGTGAGGTCTTCAGGCAGGCAGCCTCAGAGCAGGAATGGAGGGGGAAGGTCTCATGCAGCAGGTCCTGCGGGAGCAGAGACAAGTCACAGAAGGAATATCCTGGTGGACATCGGTGGCCAGGCCAAGAGTTTCCACATCCTTCCTGCAGGCAATGAGGAACCTCCGCAGGGATTTTAATAGGCAAGGATGACCTCTCTTGCTGTGGCGTAAGGAGCAGGAAGAGAGAAAAGGGGGTACCCACTCCTCCCACAGCAGGCGGCTCAGTCCAAGACCTGATACCAAGCCAGGGCACCCTCCTGACCTAGAGAGCAAGGAAGGTGGCCAAGACTGGCCAAGGACCACACACGCTGGGCCCCTTCACCCTCCCCAAAGCTCTGAAAGGCATCGTCACACCCACCCTCCAGGTGAGGAAACTGACCCTCAAGGTGCCTTCCCCAAAGGGGGGGCAACCATTAATGACAGGTCCAGGCAAGGACACAATCTCCTTGACCCTAAAGCCCTGGTTTTCTCCTCTATCCCATGGCACCCAGAGGTCCCTAAAACTCCAAATACAGCATCGGGGCAGAGGTGCCTGAAGTCCCACCATTGGAGACCCTACAAATGTGGGCATTGGGCACTTGCATTTGATCTTAAGGACACATTCTATTGAATGAGGGCTTTTTCTGACAGAGCAAGTATGACAACCCAGCGTCATCTTAGGAGCCCACTCGGATTAACTCAAGATAGCTGCTGGGAAATGGTGCCCCGGAGGGGGGAGGGGGAGGGGATCCTAAAGGGATAAACGATCAGCAGGAAAGAGCCTCCTGATTGAATACATATGTCCACCACAGGCACAGGATGGGGAGGTGACGGCATGTAGGCGGGCTTAAAAGTCATGGAGACCATCTTCTTCCACCACCCCATCTTACAGATGAGAAGACTGAGCCCCAGCAGAGCAGCGGCAGACGCAGAACTCAGACTCCCGCTCCTCAGCCCTCCCCTCTTGGCCCTGACGCCTGGTCCCTCCTTTCTGCACAGGTTCTGAGCCCAAGCCATGCGTCCAGCCCTTTGACTCTGGAGCTGCAGCCTCAGGCACCGAGAGCAGCGACGGAGCCTGGAGGCCCGAACACCCAGATTTCCCCACCATGGAGGATGAGCAGGCAGGTGTCTGATGGCTGAGACGGGCCGGAGCTGATGACACAATGGCAGCAAGTACACTTTGTAAAACACGTGCACTTTACCAGGCACATTTGTGCACGTTAGTTCAGAGAACGCCCGTTAAAGCTTGGCGGAGTAGTGATGATCCCATTTTATAGATGAGGAGACTGGAATCCTTCCTGGAACAAGGGGAGGGAGGGAGGAAGAGGTAAGTAGAAGGCTGCTGGATGGACGGATGGGAGGAAGGAAGAACTGACAGAGGGATGGATACATGGATGGCTGGATGTATGGGAGGAAGGAAAGAAGCTTAGATGGGTGGGTGGGTGGATGGAGGAAACATGAAGAAGAAGCTTCCACGGGGAGCTCCAAGCTAGAGCAGCCCTGCAGAGTGGTCTCGAGTCAGGCTGAGAGGGGCTATCCATTAGGTCCCCACATCGATCAGGGATGGCGGGTGGGCTGCCCAGGAAGGGGCGTGACTTCCTGGAAGGGGTCTGACAGCGGACAGCCATCTGCGGACAGCCCCCCTCCCCACATCTGGGGCAGCACATCTTCCCGGGAGGGGGTTCTGGGTGGCATTTTGCACCGCCCCCCACACTAAGGAAGGAGGGTCTGTGACAGTTAAAGCATATAGGGCATCCTGTGGCCCCACCCCGTCATTTTGTAGAAGAGGACGCTAGGGCCCAGCAGGTAGGACCTGGCCCCAAGTGTCAGGGAGCATCCAGGGTGCACGAAGGTAAGATCAGGACTCAGGTTTAGTTCAGGGCTCTGGACCTTTCAGATAAAACCGTAGGCTGCAGGCAGTGGGCAGATGAGGTGGTGATGTGGGAACAGGGCGCCCTGGGAGTATGCGGCCAGACTCTATCCCCCCCCACCAAATGAAGCCCTCCACCTGCGTCCCTGTCACTGTCATCTACCTGGTCACCAGAGCTGGAAGTAATGGAAGGCACTGTCCTTGTCCATTCCCTCCCCCACTCTCACGCAAGCCCCGTGAGCCCTGCTTGGGCACAGCCCTCCCATCACCGCCCCACCCCCAGACATCCTCGGTGCCCCCGTCGGAGCCCAGCTCCACTCTGCCTCTTGCATGATCTCCCTGAAGACAAATCACAGCCCCCACCCCCACCTCCCTACCACCACTGTTGGAACTTAGAGATTAAATTCTTGCTTGACCTACCAGGCCTGCTAATCCGGCCCCATGTTCCCCCTCCACACCTCCAGCCAGTAAGGAACTCTTGCCAGTTGTTGGAAGGCACCGGGACCTCCCAAGCCTGCAGGCTTCTGAACGTTCTGTTCTTTTGATGCCTGGAATGCCCTTGTCTGTAGCTTCTGCCTAGCCAACTCCTATTTGTTCCTCAAGGCTTCATTGGCTGTCACCTCCTCCAGGAAGGCCCCCTGGTTCGTTCTTTCTTTCTTTCTTTCTTCTTCTTTCTTTTTTTCTTTCATTTAGTAGGACTTCTTCTTGAAAGTCTACTATCTCCTAACTGGTAAGATGTAGATCTTTTCTTTCTTTTTATTTTTTAAGTAGACTCCACGCCCAATGTGGTGTTTGAACTCATGACCCTGAGATTAAGAGTCCCATGCTCTACCGACTGAGCCAGCCAGGCACCCCAAGAGGTAGATCTTTTTTTAAAATATATGAAATGTGACCAATGCGTTAAACTTGGCCAGTTCAAGGGATCATTCATGTGTCATGTGGACGCTACTTTATGTGGTCGGAAATAGGTTTTTTGGGGTTTTGTTTTGGCTCTGGGAGCTGTCTAAAGTTTGCTTAACTTTTCCTAACTGAGTTGTACTTAATAGGTTTTTTACCCCAGTGATTACCCTGGGTGTAGTGCTTTAAAATAGAGGGGATTTTCTAAGTAAAATTCCAATCCAGAATTCCTGTCCCTCCAGACAGGGCCTGCTGGCCCTCCTCAGTTCTTTTCTTCAGCCTGCTTCCTGGAACATTCTATCATACTTGATTATGATGGCTGGGTTAAACCATCACTCTTCCTGCACCTAGCTCCGGGAGGGCAGGGGAGGGACTGTGTGACTGCATCTGACACAGCCCTCAACTTCCTCAGAGGGAGAGCCCTGACTCCCGAACTAGAAAAACAGCAAGCACCATCAGACCTGCTTCTACTGACCCAGGGCTTGCAAAGTGCACACATCATCCCGTTGTACTCACACAGCAAGGAATCCTACAAGAAGGCAGCATTGCACCCATTTTTCAGAGGAGAAAACTGAGACCCAGAGAGAGTTTGGGACTTGCTTGAGGTCCCGCTGAGCTAATAAAAGTCATACCAGGGATGCAAACCCTGACTGAGGTTTTCCTACCATTTGAGCTGCTCAAGAATCAGCTGCCCTGTCATTTATTTGCCATTTTGTTTGATATCAACCTCCTTTCTTACCTGATGAAATGGAACCAGAGAAACGATATGCTCGACGCTGCTTTGGCGTGCCATGGTTTGCTGATATACGATGAAATAAATAACTATTCACGTTTTTAAAAACCAGTTTATCCATGTACTGTCCAAATCTGCACCCAGTAAGCCCTTCTGCAGAGAGCATTCCTGGGACATCTCGCCTCTGAGTCTGACTGGGGGGGGAGCCCATTCCCCCAAGGCTCCCCAGGGTCCATGCAGTGAGAGCCTGGATTTATTGCATCCTCTCTGGGGTGTCAGGGCCAGCATACACTGTTTAGTCAGACGCCTGGAAAGGCCCCCATTGGGCCGCCTCCCGCCTTTTCTCACCCAGGCAATGTTGGAGGAAAGATTCGGGTTCCCAAGCCAAGGCTGAGGCTCCCCACCCCCTGCGTCCCTCAGTGTACCTGCTGCCGGGAGCGAGGACGGCCTGTGCCCACAGCTGCCCACCACCCCTGCCACCCCCAGCCCTGGCCAAGTGCCCGCTGCTGCCTCCAGTGAGGGAGGCCAGATGCAGGAGAGGGAGAGGGGGCCCGGCCCAGGCCGAGAGGCTGTCCTGACATGTTTATATTTACAGAAGGATAAAAACCAGAGACACAAGGAAACCTTTCGGGCAGTGGCAGAGGAGACAGGAGTCAACAGAGGGAGGTTGTCCAGGCACCAGGGATGGGACTGGAGTGATTTGGGGGGAAAAGGAGACCTGCCAGGACGCTGCTGCTCAGGTCACAGGAGGGGCAGGCAAGCCTGAGCCAGCCACGACCAGAGACGTAGGTACTCCCACAGAGACCGAAGCGGGACCCTGGTATATAAGGGACAGAGGGAGGACACGGAGCCAGAGAAGGGGCAGTTTGGGAAGGTGGGAGGGACAAAGATCAACGGGGGCAAAGGAGAGATTCTAGAGAAAGGGAGGCTGTGCGAACAGCATGGAGCGTGCTCCAGAAGTCAAGCCCAGAATTACCACCCATTCCAGCAATCCCCCTTCTGGATAGCTACCCAAAAAAATTGAAAGCAGGGACTCGAACAGCTCTCTGTACGCCCACGTTCACTGCACGCTTCACAATAGCCAAATGTGGAAGCAACCCGTGTCCATCGTGGGATGAATGGGTACAAAGAAGAAGGAAAAAAGAAGGGGTAAACCTGTGGAGAGCTCCCAGCGGGTGAGGCCAGGGGGAAAAGACAGATCCTGTACAGCTCCTCTTTCCGGGTACTTTCGCCTTTGAATTGGAAGCTTCTCCGCAAATCCCCCATGCCAAGCATTAGTAGGGGGCCTCCCTGTTTTCCCTCACCTGCTAAGGACTGGCCCTGCCTGGCCAAATGGTTCAGGGGTAGGGTTGCAAGACTGAGCAAACAAAATTACAGGACACCCAGTTAGATTTGAATGTCAAATAGTGCAATGTTTCGGGATATATTTATACTAAAAAAAATACTTGTTTATCTGAAATTCAAATTTAACTGGGCATCCTGTATTTTCTCTGGCAATCCTATCCTGGGGTATTTTTTTTTTTTAAGATTTTATTTATTTATTTGACAGAGAGAGAGAGCACAAGCAGGGAGAGTGGCAGGCAGAAGGAGAAGCAGGCTCCCCGCTGAGCAGGAAGCCTGATGCAGGGCTCAATCCCAGGACCCTGAAATCATGACCTGAGCCGAAGGCAGACGGCCCCCTCCAAAGATTTTATTTATTTATTTGAAAGAGAGGCGGGGGGGGAGCCTGGGTGGCTCAGTCGTTAAGCGTCTGCCTTCAGCTCAGGTCATGATCCCAGGGTCCTGGGATCGAGCCCTGCATCGGGCTCCCTGCTCAGCGGGGAGCCTGCCTCTCCCTCTCCCACTCCCCCTGCTTGTGTTCCCTCTCTCGCTGTCTCTCTGTCAAATAAATAAATAAAATCATTAAAAAAAAAAAAGAAAGAGAGAGAGAGAGGGAGCATCAGTCGGGGGAGGGGCAGAGGGCGAGGTGCCCCTGGAGGACTTTTCAAAAAATCACATTTATTAACATCACCACCAATCTTTTTTTTTAATTTTATTTTAAAGTAATCTCTACACCCAACATGGGCTTGAATTCACTATCCCAAGATCAAGAGTCGCATGCTCAGGGCGCCTGGGTGGCTCAGTCAGTTAAGCATCCAACTCTTGGTTTCAGCTCAGTTCATGATCTCAGGGTCCTGGGATTGAGCCCTGCTTTGGGCTCCATGCTCAGCAGGGAGTCTGTTTAAGATTCTCTCTCTCTCCCTCTCCCTCTGCCCCTTCCCCTGCACTCACGTGCTTTCTCTCTCTCTTTCTAAAATAAATAAATAAACCTTAAAAAAAAAAAAAGTCGCCTGCTCTACCAACTGAGCCAGCCAGGCACCCCTCCTGGGGGACTTCTGTAAAGTCCATGAAGGGGGGCCATGTCCCCTCAGTGGCCCCTTCAGGCCACCAACTGGGACAGTCCATTGAGGGCTGCCTGAGACCACAGAGATGCCTGGGGCTATGTCTCAGTATTGGCTTTTCAGGGAGCAATGGGGGAGGCCCACCCACCCTCCTACCCACCAAACCCTGTCTGAGGTCAGTCCTAACAAAGTCCTAGACAAGGAAAGTCCCTGGGCTGCAGATCGTGACAGCCCAGAGGAGGGACATCTTACCTACACTTGAGGAGTCAGGAAGGCAGCCTGGAGGGCATGCCCAAGCTGGCTTTTGAAGGATGAATAGGAGTTCTCCAGGCCAAACTGTAGGTGGGCTGGGAGAAGAGGTTTTCCAAGGAGAAGAAAAGGCAAGTTCCCTGACTGGGGAAAAAAAAAAAAAGGCAAATAGAATGATTTGGAGGGAGAGAGAGAAGAGAAAAGGAATAGGAGAAGAAGAGAGATGGGTGAGAAAGAGCATAGGGCTTGGATCCAGACAGACCTGAGTTTGAGTCCGGCTCTGTCATTGGTTGGCCCTGTGATCCAGGGAGAGTCTTCCATCCTCCCTGAGCCTCAGTCTTCTGATCCGGAGGGTGGGATAACAGTGCCCCCTCGTGGTGGAGCTACTAGGGATAAGGCCTGTTAGTGGCTTGAGGCTACGGAGGGGCCAGAAGCAGAGGCAGCTGACCAGTAGCCTTTTGTAATGTGCCCCCTGGGCTTGTACCCATCCAGGAGGGGAAGGTATTGATTGGCTTAAGCGCTGGTGTTCCAGACTCCAGTAAGAGGGAGCAGGGCCAGGAATAGGGGACGGGAGCCAGGTGAGTGGTACAGCACAGGGTCCAATACTGTCCTTTTTTAACATTTTGGTAACTCATTCATCACGGATCTCCTTGCATTACTCGACTTTAAAAAAGAAATGCTGCGCTAACGTAACTGCGCTGGGAGCCCCGACACCACGTGAAATTCTGCATTAGCATCCAGGATAACTTAGGTCCATGCAGCTGCATTCGAAGACCTTGAACAAGCCGGGTGAGAGGGGCTAGGGCCAAGGTCATAACGCCGCTTTCCGAAGCCCATCAGAGGGAACGTCAGAGAGTGAGGTGGCATCAGGGCTAGAAGTCCAGGCTTCTGGCCCCCTTTTTGGGAATGAGGTCTTGAAGGCCCAGGTTAGATAGAGTGCCGGGGGGACTACCCCCATTCACCCCACCTGCCACGAGAATGGCGCTGGCCCAGGTTGGACGGGAGGCGGATGGGCAGGGACTCGGTGCCGGGACCTCTGCTCTGCTGCCCTTGGTCAACGCCTTCTCCCCCCACACCGGCCTACAGGAGGATGGTATTCCGGGGCAGCTCGGCTACAGCACGGAGGACCTCAGCATGGACTTGGGGGCCCTGCAGGGCAGCGAGTATCTCCAGGACCTGGGCCTTGGGGCCTTTTCCGACAGCCAGCCTGGGGGGGCTGGCGACAGCGGCCCCCCCAGCGAAGAGGCTGGAGGAGCATCGACCTTCTGCAGCTCAGCAGAGACCCAGGGCCTGCCTCGGAGACGCAGCTGGGAGAGGTCGCGGAGCTGCTCTGGGAGCTGGCAGAGGTCAGCCCGCACCACCAGCCGGTGCCTTCCCCACCTGCCTCCCTCAACACCCCCGCCCCAAGTCACCGCAAGTAGAAATCCAATCTGCCATGCAAACACATGGATCTACCTGCAAATTCGCTGGCAAGGCTCCCCCGACGACCCCTCTGATGGAGGGAGACCGAACACCCCTCCGGATTCTGACCACTCCTCCCCGCCCCAGAAGGATGGCCCTGCAGGTCCCCTCAGGCCCCTGGATGCTGGCGCCGGGGCCACTGCCAGCTGGAAGAGACGCACTGAAGACCTGCCTTCCTCATTTCTTCCAGCAGGCTCAGCCTCGAGGCCTCGGCTGTGAGGGAGGGGCCCTGTCTCCCTCGGACACTGGCCAGCCTTGCTCTGAACCTACCCGGAGAGGATCTGCAGGCCTGGACCCAGGAGTGTCTGTCTGGGGGTGGGACCCCAGCAGGGCACCCAGGCAAGGTGGGTGCCACCTCCAGCCACCCCTGACAATGGTACAACTCTGGGCCCAGGGGCCAGCGTGGCAGCTGGGAAGGAGCTCCTTACCCGTAGCTGGTAGGACTTACCTGTCACAGCGGGGCTGTCCTTGGGTAGCGCAAGACTGGGGAGTCACCGAGTCCTGAGATTGCAGCCCAAGCCTGAGGGTTCTTCATTGGAGTGGGGTCCACAGTAGGGGGCCCTCGGTTACAAGTGCAACCCATAATCTGGGAGGCAGAGGAGATGATCTCTGCATCTTTGCAGCTAGAAGGAAGCCCGGCCCGTGACTGGTAGATCTTGTCTCAGGTCTGGGATTCCAGCCTCAGGGCTGTAGCCTGTGGCTGGGGCATCTTTGCCCTGGACCGTGACCTGGGGAGAAACCCCTGATGGGCTGGAATCTGGAGCTCAGAGTTTTGGGGCTCCAGCCCACAGCCGCCGCTATGGAGATTCATCCCCGTGCCCTGTGGCTGAGGGGTGCCCCTACCTGCAGCTGGAGGTTGGGGGCTGTGGGCCCTCCATCTGGGGAGCTTGCCTGCACCCCGAGCTGCCTCCCTGGCTTAGCGAGATGCTTATTCCCCGCAGGAATGTGACAGCCCTGAGAAAAGAGTAAGGTCACGGTCCGTTCCTGTGTCCTTCGATGAGATCAGCTCCCTGGAAATCTCTCCCACTTTGGAGGTGCCCACTCCAGCTGTTCAAGGTAGCCCAGCCTGAGGGTTTCCCTCATTTAAACCAAGAAGGGTAGGGGGTTTCTGCTGGAGGGTTCCCTGGATGGAGCCCCAGACAGGCCTGAGAGAGGAAAGGGCTACTAATGGGTGGGAGGGAGGCTTCGGGGCCCCATGCGAAGGAACTGGGCAGAATTCCTGGGGTGGGGGGGCAGGTGGAAGGGGAGAGGCATCCAGCACCTGCCCCTCCCCTTCCCCCGGGGCCTCCAGCTACGGGTGGACTGCAGTCCCCTTGCTCCCCTAGGGCTCTTCTTCTGTTTCTACCTCTGTCCCCTACTTTAGCTCCCTCGTTATCTCTGAATCTCGGTCCTAAGAGCTTGTGTCTCCCTGCTGTCAGAGGGACCTGAAGTCTAAACCCAAATCTACCACTTTCTAGTAAGTCTCTGAGCCTTGCGGTTTTATAAGAATCAAGGGCGCCTGGGTGGCTCAGTCGGTTAAGCCTCCAACTCTTGATTTCCGCTCAGGTCATGATCTCAGGGTCGTGAGATGGAGCCCCATGTTGGCTCCACGCTCAGCTGGGAGTCTGCTTGAGATTTTCTCTCTCTCTCTCTCTCTCTCCTTCTGTCCCCCCCTCCACTCTCTCTCTCTAAAATAAATAAAGAATAGGGCGCCTGGGTGGCTCAGTTGGTTAAACAACTGCCTTCGGCTCAGGTCATGATCCTGGAGTCCCGGGATCGAGTCCCGCATCGGGCTCCCTGCTCGGCGGGAAGCCTGCTTCTCCCTCTGACCCTCCTCCCTCTCATGTACTCTCTCTCATTCTCGCTCTCTCAAATAAATAAATAAATCTTAAAAAAAATAAAATAAAATAAAATAAATAAAGAATAAAGAAAAATATGGAACAATAAGTGTATCTCCTTAGGGCTACTTGGAGGGTCCACTGAGTGCACATGCGCAAAGCGCTTGTCACATTGTCCGCAGTCTTGAGACCCAGGGGTGCACCCCCAACGCTGGCTCTCTACCCTCTTGGTGCCTCTCCTCCCCGAAGGGCAAGCCCCATCTGGAAGGTCTCCAGTTGTGCAGGGATGGGTCACAGGGGGCCCAGGTGGGGCTGGTCTGCCCCAGAGCCCCCTCACGCCTGTACCTCCCGGGGTGGGGGCTGCTTCCAGGCATGGAGCCCCCAGTGCTGGAGTGCATGGAAAAGGACCACGTGGAGCCAGACCACGTGTGAGTATCTGCCTAGTGGTGGGGAGGGGACCCCAGGGGATAGCCACGGGGTCAAGGCTGGGGTCCCTCCCCAACCCTCCCATAACCTCAGGCTTCTCTCCCACACCATCTTCTCCCAGAGGAGAGACCCAGGCCTCTCCGAAGAGTTCTCAGTATAGCATCAGGGGAGGGGTCGGGTCTCCCGGTCAGGGTCTACATCAGGACCGGGGCCCTGGTTGGGCAATCACAGCTGGCTGGGGGAACATGTCTATGACCTGGGGCAACTGTGAGCTGTTTTTATCCACACTCCCCCCTGCCCCCTGCCCCAGGCTGATTGTCCAGCAGGTGCTTCAAGAACTTCGGCAGTACCATGGGTAAGTGAGAAGGGGGACAGGTGTGAGGGGACAGGGGTGGGAAGACAGACACGGAAGACAAGTATGGGGGGAAAGTGGAGGGGGACAGTATAGGAGTGGACAGGTGGGGGACAGGTGTGGAGAAGACAGGGAGATAGGGGAGAGAAACATGGACAGGAGAGGTGGGGGGAGGGACTAATGAGGGAAAGGGCAGGGGACATGAGCTGGGGATGAGGGAGCCCATGAGTTACGTTAGCTCCAATGAGAAACGGTGCGTCTTTCCCAAGACACCGCCATTTGCTAGAAAATCTTCCTGACATGCTGATTTTGTTTGATCAAGATGTGTTACCACCCTCTTCTGGAAAACCAGTCACAGTGATCATGGATAGAGCACACAGTGGGAGGGATGGAGGGATGGTGGGGTCTCGGATGTGGCTCCAGGGCGCACGGAAGCACTGGGGGAGAGAGGAGGCAGGAGATGGGGCAGCTGGGGAAGGAGGGGCCGCTGACCCAGGGGCCTGTCCCCTTTGATCCTGCAGGGCTCGGCAGAGGTCTCGCTTGTCAACCAGCCCCGGAGGAGCCCACGCAAACCTCACCTGGTTTGAGTTCCTGTCTGAGTAAGTCTGCAGAGCTACCACAGGGGGGACCTTTGGGCTGGGGCCTGCACTGGATCTGTACATGGTTTCCAGTGGCCC